>NW_019943319.1:179437-188284 GCF_002910315.2 Salvelinus sp. IW2-2015
TGTCTATCTGGGTTGTATTTTGAGTGTTATGTTCTTGTCTGTGTTGTATTTTGAGTGTTAGGTTCTGTCTGTGTTGTATTTTGAGTGTTAGGTTCTGTCTGTGTTGTATTTGAGTGTTATGTTCTATCTGTGTTGTATTTGAGTGTTAGGTTCTGTCTGTGTTGTATTTTGAGTGTTAGGTTCTGTCTGTGTTGTATTTTGAGTGTTATGTTCTATCTGTGATGTATTTTGAGTGTTATGTTCTATCTGTGTTGTATTTTGAGTGTTATGTTCTGTCTGTGTTGTATTTTGAGTGTTAGGTTCTGTCTGTGTTGTATTTTGAGTGTTATGTTCTATCTGTGTTGTATTTTGAGTGTTAGGTTCTGTCTGTGTTGTATTTTGAGTGTTAGGTTCTGTCTGTGTTGTATTTTGAGTGTTAGGTTCTGTCTGTGTTGTATTTTGAGTGTTAGGTTCTGTCTGTGTTGTATTTTGAGTGTTATGTTCTGTCTTTGTTGCATTTTGAGTGTTAGTCTATCTGTGTTGTATTTTGAGTGTTATTTTCTGTCTTGTTGTATTTTGAGTGTTATGTTCTATCTGTGTTGATGTTCCAACCATGTGTAGAATGGCATTAAAGCTTTCTAGTGTCATCAACAAATAAATAAATGATAGCCACAAAGCCTATGTCCAATTAGAGAATTTCTTTTTATACATCTCTCCTCATCCTGTCATAATCACTGAACTGACAGAATTGGCTGGCAGGAGAGATATTTTAAGTAGGTGTTAAGGATAGAGTGTTAAAGTGAAACACAGAGGGTGTGGGTTGTTCATTTCATACTAAATTGCTCCTTGCAATGATCAGTGATAATGTGGAGTGATCAAGTGAATGGTACTGATGTGTATTCTACCCTCAATCTCTTACACACACCAACCTCTGTCTCCTGCAGTATGGTGAGATAGTCTGGACAGTGATGTCTGGGGCAGTGATCAGCTCACCTCTTCCTTGGGCCCCTCCAGAGATCCCAGAAGGGTCTTAAAAGGAACCTCATCCAGACAGGACATCCTCCTGCTGCTCTTCTGGTCACTGGGGGAGAAGAAGAGATGAGGAGTAGGGAGGGAGGAGGGAGAGAGGAGGAAGAGGAGGAGAAGTAAGAGCAGGAGAGTGGAGGATTGGAGGAAGAGGAGGAGGGAGAGAGAAATCAGTTTTCAACAGTCTACTATTGTCAATCATTGTAACCTGGACTCAGCTGTTCCAGTAACTAGCATACGGTGGTGAGGTCTGGTACTGAGAGACAAGTGAGCTATATTGCCTCTCCTGAAATAAATTACCTGGTATCTCTGTCACATTTAGACAGGATTGGATAGGAGACCAAAACAGATGCACCTCTTGGTTCCCAGAAATCCCAGACTCTTACACTTTTTCCTTTCTATATCGGTAGATTCTGTTACACAATCTAGGAGAGGGAAGTCTGGGGGTAGAGGATTAAGGATTATAACGTACCACGTCTGACTCTTTCAGTCGTCAACACCTGATGCTCCTCTCCTATTGGCCGAAGGGGACGGAAAACACACGCACGCAAGGCAGAAAGCCAGCATGCACGCATGCATGCACACACACTGCCGTACGAAAGAAAGAATGCAAACACACACTCCAGTAAACCCTCCTTACGCAGACAGGTGTTGTGAGGCTAAAGCATCATCACAACTAAGCCCCTTCACCACCACAGCTGATCATCAACCCCAGTATGGCTGCTACTGTAGAATTAGGAAAAGAATACCCTTTTTTATATAGTGCACTACTTATCTCTGGTCAAAAGTTGAGCACTATATAGGGCATATATAAAAGASTGTGATTTGAGGCGTGGCCAAACAGCTGAAAACAGTCATTGTTGCAAATAATGCATTTTTATGTGGCGCAGAATTCTGGGCCCGTATTCATAAAACGTCTCAGGATAGAGTACTGATCTAAGATCAGTTTTGCCTTTAAGATCATAATGAATAAGATTAGGCCTATGTGAACAGGCAGGACCTGATCCTAAATTGCTTATGAATATTGGCCCGGATGTGAGAAGCCTTGATTGATCCAACATTCCTAATGGTACACCAATATGGCCACCAATGTACCCACCACGAGATGTTCATTTGAARAGGAATGTCTGCTCCACAGAACCATAATGAGTAGAATGAATGTCCTCATTCAAGTCAATGATGTCACAATGGGTGGACTGGCAGCCATTTTAAAAGTGTATCCATGAGGATGCAGRCAAACTCTGGTTTGAGGGGCTGTASCCATTATAGCACTACTTGTTTTGATTCTATGGCTGCCCMTCTAGCTTCAGATGGCGCTGGACTAATGACCAGGCTGGAGACCTAAACAGACAGATGCCGGTTAAGCTTATTAACTTGTTTTTAAAACGCACGAAGAGCGAGACAATGGAAAGTTCAATGACAGTAGACCTACATTGTACAGGACTGATGCCAATGACAGAAAACGTATTCTAGGACGTTTTTTTTTACTCTGCATTATTGGGATAGACTCCAAAACATTATTTCACGGTAGTCTACACCCGTTGTATTAAGCGCATGTGACCAATATAATTTGATTTGAGGAGAGGAACCAATTTTAGCCAATTGGATGCCCCCGGTCTTTCGCTTCGTAAAAATAAAACGGATATACGTGTACTTTTATCCGGTGTGTGACGTCACCCTGTAAACATGGTCGCCCCAGCGTCAACAGTGTCGTTAGCTAGCTAAATACGTTTGAAAACATCCGAGTTTATTATTTTCCACTTAATCACGCCTCTTGAAAATGGATAAACCAACGTTCCAGTCTACGTCGGGAGGACGCAGCACCCCGTTCTAACACTGGAGGTCCCGATACGTTTTACCTTAGAGGGGACCTCCATATCTCGGACCGCCGCCGATACAACCACCACCAGTATGTGAAACATCGTTTCAAAATAACATGCCGAGTTCAAGTAACGTTGCTGGAATCGTTTTGGCCCGTCAAAACGCTTCCCAATATCTTCTCCACCACAACAAGCCCCAGTTAGCGACCAGAGATTCCCTCAAAGTCAAGCGTGGACTCCACCTCACCCGTGTCAGATAGGCAGTCAACCATATGGCTTCAGACCCCCCTTTCCACAACCACCGCCTAGATTTGAAGGCTACGGACCACCTCATATGTCATCTCCTGGATATGGTTTTGATCCGTCGATACCCCGCCCCCCCTCAACAACCCGGCACTCAGTCAGTTCCCTCCCATGTCTTCACAACCAGTTCCCTTCCACAGTCATCCAAAGCTGGAACCAACACACATAGGGAGACCACCAAACGCATGGGCTCAGGCTACAATGTGGGTGATGCTCAATCGAACATGGGAACTTCCGATTTCCAAAGACATTTGATCACAATCCAGCATACCCTATCCCGGTCCACAACACAGTCAGTATGGAACCCTGATGCAAGTTTTAGACCAAAGCATGCGGACAGTGGTTACACTGAACATCGTAGCAGACCTCTCCTAGCCTCCCCGTCTTTGATTCCATGGGAAACGCTTTGCAGCGTGACCAAGGTTTTAGCAGGCCTATGGCTCCACACCGCCAGACGAAGACTCCATTCAGAGGATGCAAGACGAACAGTGGCTGAAAGATTTCTTGAGGAACCGAGAGAGGACAACAGCCAAGACCTCCAAACCGGTGCATCCTCATTCAAGGCAAAAACACCCAAAAGGTCTCAGTGGCTCACATACGAGACACCCTGTACGGTGCCATACAGCTCGTCAAAGCTGTCCATGGCTGTGAAACGCTGAAGCACAACTTGGAGAATGAGAGCGTCTGGGCGGATTCTTACGCTGAGGCAGTGGGTGTGAAAACAGATCTGCAAGAGAAACTGAAGGTCCTCGGTGACTCTGAGTTTGTTGAAAGTCTTAAAAAGAAACTGAGTTCCATCAGTAAGAGAAGGGCCAGGCTACGACGTCGACAAGTGGAACAGGACGAGGACAAACAGAAGGAGGAGGAACGAGTGGCTGAGCGTGAAGCGGTAATCGACAAGTGGAGGATGAAGCGTATCCATGAAGTAGAGGAGAAGAAGAGGGTGAGAGAAATGAAAGGGAGCACTGTCAAACTCAGTGTCTCATCTCTGATCAATAGCTCCCCTTTCCACCTTCAGACCGGAGCCCTCCAGCTTTAAACATAAAGGTTGCATTTTTTTGTTCTAGCCCAGCACATCTGATTCAACTAAGGAAGGGTTTGATGTTTAGATGACAATTTGAAGTGTGTGTTGGGCTAGAAATAAACTGTGCAACTGTGGGGCTCCCAGGGACTGGAGATGAGACACTCCTGCTCTAAGTAATGCGTTACACACGTCAGCAGCAGGTGGCCACGTGTGCTTAGTTTGGTGACAGTGAATTTCAAGACAGTCTAACTGCTTTCATTTTGATTTAACTCGCTCATTGGACAGCTGTTGATTGATACACAAATCATGGACACATCTGAATATGCTTTGATGGAAACTGCTTTTTGCAGATATATATATAATATATACAGTATATATATGTTGTGTGTGTTTTCTGTATTATTTGACACAGACTATGAACACGGCTTCTGTTATCTATGTCTTTTTTTGTGCTCCCCTCCCCCATCAGGAGCAAGAGCTGAAGCTGGCTGCTGACACGGTGCTCTGTGAAGTGAGGAAGAAGCAGGCAGATGCCAAGAGGATGCTGGACATCCTCAGGTCACTGGAGAAGCTACGCAAACTCAGGAAGGAGGCAGCCTCCAGGAAAGGTAAGGAGAAGCACCATAATTGTGCACCAGTTTCTCTTCAGATCTTTTGTCTAGCCAACTGCTGTTCAACTTCACAACAGCAATAGTCAAAAATCTCTGTTCTCATTGAACAAATTCATGCAGTAACCTCTCTGTTTCACTCCATTTTAAACGTTTTCTGACAACTGAACATAAACTTTTCTCTGTTTGTGTCCCCTACCAGGATCTTCCCGGAGAAAGAAGCCGACCAAACATTTGATGGGCTGGTGGAGCGCCTGCGTGCACTGATCAGGAAGAGGACAGGGGTGTATGGGCAGAGGAGAACGCCCGCGGGTGATGCTGGAGAGCGAGCAGGAGGAGGAGCGCAGGAGGACCTGGAGAAACGACAGAAGAAGGAGAGGGAGAGGCTACTGCTGAGGAAACGAGAGATGGATAGCATGCTCTTTGGAGGTAATTAGAACCCTATAAAGGCTGGTGTTTTTTCCCAAAAGTAGAGTCGGGACCACTTTCAGGTTGTAGCCTGTTTATTTCGGGTCATGGAAATAAACACATTATTTAGTTAATTGGAACACAGCAATTCAAAAAGGTATTAGGTTGGTCATCTAGTAGCTCACAGTTTCTGAACCACTGGTAAATTAAAAAAACAGACACATTATAGAGATTCTTGATTTTATTAAGTTAATATCTGAATAACCATTTATCTAATGTGACTGTTCTCCCCTCCTCCAGATGAGATGCCTCCTGACCACCCCTACAGCCCTTCAGACAGTACTACACACAGGCAGAGCGCTCACTACCAGCCTTAATACAGATACGGTTTGTGTCACACAAGCATTTTACTAGACTTAGAGATTTACCTCACTAAGGCCCGTTCAAATACTTTAAGACTGCACCTTCCTTCCTTTTCTTCCTTCCTTGTTTCCTTCCTTCATTGTATGTATATATCAAGTGTATGAAAGGGCTCCACCAATGCTTTACTGTTAAAGCATATCTAACTATTGATATTTAACCAGTCATTAAATCAAGGAATGAAGGATGCATGCACTTTTAAAGTGCTTCAGTATCCTATGTTTTTGGCTCACTGCTGTCTTTCTCCTCTAGGAGAGAGTGACCTCTGTCTGTCTCAGTGGACCACCCAGACGGCACCACGGTCCCCAGGACTGGGTCTTACCACAATGCCCCACAGATGAGATTTGGGCCACAGCCCTGGACCGAGGGGACTGCCTCGGACCCTGACTGACACCATCTTGGCTCTGGAAAGGACTGGTCATTCGTTAGCAGTGTATTCAGCAAGTTACTGCAACAAGACCTGCTGGAGAAGTGAAACAGAAGAGTGAAATTGACTTTTGTTTGATCATTTCTGATGCCATTCACAAAATGTCCACAAGTGACATATTGACTTTCGTTAGGGTATTTCTACCCTGACAAAAAAATAAATAACATTGTTCTTAAAAAAAATATATTTTTATGGTTTTCTTTAAGGATTTCTAAATCAGTTCTTAATTTTACAAACAGCTATTTGGTAGTTACTCTCTCCAACTGATATTTGACTGAATTGAAACCCTATTTATCAGGAATTCTGTATTTTCTGAAGTCAATAAATATTTTTTATTCCTGCCTGCTGGAAACTGTGTGCTACTAGATGACCAACCTAATACCTTTTGAATTGCTGTGTTCCAATTAACCAGATATATTGACCATGGTCAGTTGGTGTCACGGCTACAGTTGAGCTAAACGTGTCTTACAGAGGAGGGTTCTTAGTGACGTCACACTGTCTGGCTCTTGGATCTCGTTTCCCTCTGTCTACCTTCTGTTTACCACTTTACACAGCATGGGTGTACCGAGAATCTCTTAACACCCTGGCCTGCCAAGGAATGGAAGATTACTCTTCTCCTTGTTGGCCTTCTCATAATCAAACCAAATGAATACCCAGTTGAATGTCTCGTACAAACATTTGACACGTCTCCTCATAGTTTGTAACATCAGACATATTTTTGGAGTCACGAGTTACAAGCTCACAGGGAAACACCTGCTCCTCGCTCTTCATACAGAGAGACATATGTTCCATATAGAGCTGACTTAACTCCCTGTTCTACATGACAGATATAGTCGAATACAATGTTATTTGACACATGCACCGAATACAACTGGTCTAGACTTTACTGCATCCCAAAGATGCAGAATAAAACATGTAATAGTAAACATGAGAAATATAATACACAAGAATGGAGGGAATGCAGGGATTACCAGATCAATGTGCAGAGGTATTTTAGGTAGATGTCTTATGGCTTGGGGGTTATATCTGTTCTACAAAATACATGTATATCTGAACGCTCTGCAATGCTTCACCCCCTTAACAGACCCTGGGGGTGGTCCCAAATGGCAGCCTATTCCCAATGTAGTGCACTACTGTTGACCAGGGCCCATACCTATTCCCTATATAATGCACTATATAGGGAATACCAGAATAGGGTGCCATTTGGGATGTGGTGATGGTGTAATGGGAGCGGTTTTCCTTGGGTCTTTCCAGTCGACATGTGCCTGGGCAGCAGCAGGTAAGCAGCTGAAGTCAGTGAGTTATGTCAGTAGCATAGTGATTCAGGAGGGCTAATCCCCTGTATCCTCAGACCTCACGCCCACTGCTCTTAATTACCAACAGGTTGGGAGAGGCAGCAACAACACACACAACATCAGTAACCCACGCCTGAGAGAGGAAGAACGCACTACAGAGAAGAGAGGGACTGCTCACAGAAACAAGTACAGGTACATAAAAAAATGACAGATTATTGAGGAGCAAATGTTTTGTGATGATATGGATTTGGTTGAGTGTGAGTATTTACTTGATTATTTTGTTTTTTTCACCTTTATTTAACCAGGTAGGCCAGTTGAGAACAAATTCTCATTTACAACTGTGACCTGGCAAGATAAAGCAAAGCAGTGCGACAAAAACAACAGAGTTACACATGGAATAAACAAACTACAGTCAGTAACACAATATGAGATAAGGCCTCATGTCACGCCACTGGTTTTCACATAAGGATGTTTTGAAATGCTTGTGCATCGTTTGAGTAGCAAATGCTTTTCTAGAGTGATGATAGTTCCTCTGGTGACATAGTTCCTCTGGTATGTAGTTCTCGGTGATGATAGTTCCTCTGTGATGATGTTCTCAGGTGATGATAGTTCCTCTGGAGATGATAGTTCTCTGGTGATGATAGTTCATCTGGTGATGATAGTTCCTCTGTATGATAGGTCCTCTGGTGACGATAGTTCCTCTGGAGACGATAGTTCCTCTGGTGACCATAGTTCCTCTGGTGACATAGTTCCTCTGGAGATGATAGTTCCTCTGGTGATGATAGTTCCTCTGGTGATGATAGTTCTCTTGAGATGATAGTTCCTCTGGATGATAGTTCCTCTGGTGACGATAGTTCCTCTGGAGATGATAGTTCCTCTGGTGATGATAGTTCCTCGGGATATATTCCTCTGAGATGATAGTTCCTCTGGTGACCATAGTTCCTCTGGTGACGATAGTTCCTCTGGAGATGATAGTTCCTCTGGAGAGGTAGTTCCTTGAGTAGTTTCTCTGAGATGAAGTTCCTCAGGTGATGAAGTTCCTCTGGAGATGATAGTTCCTCTGGAGATAGGATAGTTACCATGTGCAGGGTGCTGTTGGGTGATATTCGTCTTTTATTTTTTTTACTAGCCTACTTCATATTACCCTTCAAGTTAGGATAGTATATAGTAGAAGTAACCACTAGTTTTCATCTTGCTTCTTTGGGCAACTGTGACTTATTGAACCCTTGTGCATCAGTCAATGTCCTGTGTAGCACTATTGTCTTCTGGGGACATAATACCTGTCATAGCGTTATGGGTTTAGTGGTTCTACTCATGTGTTTCTTCATATTTTTCCCTCACCTTTGCATGATGGCCATAATAGGCCTACAAGTGTTAAACAATATGGAAGTGTTTCCCCACTCTGGAATCATACAACATATTTGCTGAATAGGTTATTAATTTAAAAAAGGATAGATAGTCCTACTTAAAAAAACATATTTTGAAAAACTAAACATTTCCAGTGACGCAGTTCAACTATGGAAACAGACGACTTTAT
>NW_019943320.1:0-20763 GCF_002910315.2 Salvelinus sp. IW2-2015
TATGCTAAACTGGTCCGGCTATATAGCTGGCACCCTATATGTAGCTGGCCCTGTATATAGCCTGACCCATATGTAGCTGGCCTTGTATATATCTGACCCTATATGTAGCTGCCTGTATATAGGCTACCTATATGTAGCTGGCCTTGCTTATTATAGCTGACCCTAATATTGCTGGCCGTGTATATAGCTGACCCTATATGTAGCTGGCCCGATATAGCTGACCCTAATGTAGCTGCCTGGTACTTAATAGCTGACCCCTATATTGTTAGCTGGCCTTGTATATAAGCTGACCCTATATGTAGCTGGCCTTGTATATAGCTGACGCCTATATTGTAGTGGCCTGTTAATAGCTGACCCTATATGTAGCGGCCTTGTATATAGCTGACCCTATATGTAGCTGGCCTTGGATATAGCTGACCCTATACTGTAGCTGGCCTGTTATATAGCTGCCCTATATGTAGCTGCCTGTATATAAGCTGACCCTATATTAGCTGGCCTGTAATTGCGACCCTAATGTAGCTGCCTCTTATATAGCTGACGCCTATATGTAGCTGGCCTTGTATATAGCGGACCTGATATGTAGCTGGCCCTACTGCAATATATAGCTGACCCTATATGTAGCGCCTTGTAGATAGCTGACCCTATATGTAGCTGCCTTGTAATAGCTGGACCCTATATGTAGCTGCCTTGTATATAGCTGACCCCTATATGTAGCTGGCCTTGTATAAGCTGACCCTATAGTAGCTGCCTTGTATATAAGCTGACCCCTATTATGTACTGGCCTTGTATTAAGCTGACCCTATATGTAGCGGCCTTGTATATATCTGACCCTTATATGTAGCTGGCCTTGTATATAGCTTACCCTTATATGTAGGCTGGCCTGTGTATTATATCTGACCCTATATGTAGCTGCCTGTATATAGCTGACCCTATATGTAAAGCTGGCCTTGTTATATAGCTGACCCTATATGTAGTGGCCTGTATATAGCTGACCTCTATATGTAGCTGGCCCTGTATATAGCCGACCCTATATTGTAGCTGGCCTGGTATTATATCGTGACCCTATATGTAGCTGCCCTGTATATAGCTGACCCTATATGTAGCTGGCCTGTATATAGCTGACCCTAATATGTAGCTGGCCTATGTATATAGACCCAATATTTAGCGGGCCTTGTATATAGCTGACCCTAATGTAGCTGGCCCAGTATATAGCTGACTATATGTAGCTGCCTTTATATAGCTGGGACCCTATAATGAGCTGGCCTTGGTATATAGCTGACCCCTAATATGTAGCTTGGCCTTGTAATAAGCTGACCCTTATATGTAAGCTGTCCCTTTGTAATAAGCTGACCCTATATGTAGCTGGCCTTGTATGTTAGCTTGACCCTATATGTACTTGGCTGTATATAGCTGACCCTATATGAGTAGCTGGCCTTGTATATAGCGACCTATATGTAGGCTGCGCCTTGTATATAGCGTGACCCTATATGTCGCTGGCCTTGTATATAAGCTGGGACCCTATATGTAAGCTGGCCTTGTATATAGCGGGACCCTATTATGTAGCTGGCCTTTGTATAATAGCTGACCCTATTAATGTAGCTGGCCTTGTATTATAGCTACCCTATATGTAGCTGGCCTTGTATATAGCTGACCCTATATGTAGCTGTCCTGGGAATATAGTGACCCTATATGTAGCGGGCCTTGCTATAGTAGCTGACCCTATATGTACTCGGCCTTGATATATAGCTGACCCTTATGTAGCTGGCCATGTATAATAGCTGACCCTATATGTAGCTGGCCTTTATATAGCCTGACCTAGATGTACGCTGGCCTGGTATAATAGCTGACCCTATATGTAGCTGGCCTTGTATATAGCTGAACCCTATATGTATCTGGCCTTGTATTTAGCTGACCCTAATATGTAGCTGGCCTTGTATAATAGCTGACCCGTATATGTAAGTGGCCTCGATATAGCTGACCCTATTATGTAGCTGGCCTGTGTAGATATCGACCCTATATGTAGCTTGGCGCTTTTGTATATAGCTGACCCTATATGTAGCCTGGCCTTGTATATAAGCTGACCCTAATGTAGCTGGCCCTGATATATATCGACCTATATGTAGCTGGGCCTTATATATCTGACCCTATAGTAGCTGGCCTTGTATATATCTGACCCTATATGTAAGCTGCCCTGTATATAGCGGAACCCTATATGTAGCGGCCTTGTATATATCTGACCCTTATGTAGCTGGCCCTGTAATAGACTGACCACTATATGTAGCTGGCCTTATATATAGCTGGACCCTATATGTAGCTGGCCTTGTAGTATAGCTACCCCTATATGTAGCTGGCCTGTTGTAATATAAGCTTGCAACCACTATATGTAGCTGGCCCTGATATATAGCTGACCTATATGTAGCTGGCCTTGATAGAGCTGACCCCTAATGTAGGCTGGCTTTGTATATATCTACCACTATATTAGCTGGCCTTGTATAATCTGACGCCTATATGTAGCTGGCCTTGTATATAGGTGCTGACCATATATGTAGTGGCCTGTATATAGCTTACCCTATATGTAGCTGCCTTGAATTATAGCTGACCCTATATGTAGCTGCCTGTGTATATAGCTGACCCTATATGTAGCTGGCCCTTAGATACGCTGACCTATATGTAGCTGGCCTTTGATATATATCTGACCCTATATGTAGCTGGCCCTGTAATACTGACGCCTATATGTAGCTGGCCTTGTATATAGCTGACCCTATATGTAGCTGCGCCTGTATATAGCTGAGCCCTATATGTAGCTGGCCGTGTATATAGCTGACCCGATATGTAGCTGGCCTTGTATTATAGCTGACCTATATGTAGTTGACCGTTTATATAGCTGACCCTAGTATTAAGCTGACCTTGTATATAGCTGGACTCCTATATGTAGCTGGCCGTGTTATATAGCTGACCCGATATGTAGCTGCCTTGTATTTATAGCTGACGGCCATATGTAGTGCCTTAGTATATAGCTGACTCTGATCATGTAGTGGCCTTGTCATATAGCGTATTCGCGATATAGTTGTAGCTGCGCTGTTGGTAGTATATGAAGTCGTGAGCGCTCTTAATATATGTTAGTGGCCTTAGTGATTAGCGATGTCCCGTGAGTGATGTGTCAGAGTCTGTGGCACTTGTTGTAGTATATGCCAGATCCTATAGGATAGCTGCGGAGGTTCTGATTGTTGAGTATTGACGGCTTTGACTTACACTTTGAGTGATGCGTAGGTTCGTATGTCGGCGTTGGCTATATGCTTACTCGATTGGTTAGTCACGCTGGCTCTTGATTTATATTAGGGATGACAAAAGATACTCAACCTTCCTTATGTAGAGCATGAGCTCAGATATAGATATAATATGCACGTATAAACTCAAGTAAAAATTGCTAGTCTAGGCCTATTAGATTAAACATATAAGTAGTGCCTTGCAACGGCATTATATGGATGAGTAGTCTGGCAGTTGGCAGATTATAGGGCGGATCAAAAGCGTGAGATGTTACTTGCCTCATCGTCTCAATTATCTAGCATGTGGAAACCTTGACACTTATATTCAATAAGCATCAATAGCACGCTAGAGGTCCTTGTCCTTCCATATATAATGAGTGACGTGCCTGGGCGCACACCAGGTTTATATTTCGTAGCATGCACTTATATGACTAATTGGTCAAGAGCGCGTTAGCGCCTTCAATAAGTATATTAGCTGAAGTGCTCTGCTTGGAAAATTGAGTACAGCTTCTGCGACTTCCCCTCACTTGTATCCTTACTAGTTCGCCGCTGGCATATGATATTATGGCTCAGACGCCTTATGCATGGAAGCACAACTGCCTGTAACATTCATCTCTGCGTGTAACCTAGTGCGCCATATCAATGTGACGTGCTGCCCCTATGATCGTAATCCAATACCCATCCCATGCACATGATCTGTGCTACGAAATCATTTACAGCGTTACAATTATATCTCTTAATAAAGTTACTGTGATTCTGATGACTTTACTTATATGACCAAAATGTTCTACTCGTTTATATATTCTTGATTATTAACTACCGGTTCTGAAATACGTTCGTTTGAAATTTTGACACTAGAATTAAAGTTTCTATTTGTTTCATATGCCAACAGCGAGCCTCTATTCCACACACCTAATATGATGCCAGTGAGGATCTCACCAGGCCGCGCAGTTGACCTTTTAAGTACATTGTATAAATCGTAGATGGTGCGCCAAAATAAAACACTTGAGGTCTCTGTAAAGAAAACCATATTGACCCGAGGCGAGGGAATGATATAGGCCCAGTTCGAGTGACAGTGGCAAAGTGAGAGTCAACTGGCGCGGTGAAGAACGTTCGTCCAGCAAGCAGACAAACTAAACGTGGAGAACGAGTTATCAAGCGGCAAGCAGGTAGAATGTGTCATTGAGAACGTTCGTGCGCAAAAGGGATTAACGCGCGTGAGCGCTCGTATAAGAGTTGGCTGGCGTCTGGAAAGGGACCACCTAGACCGTGAGAACGTGCGGCAAGGGAACTGGCGCTCGAGAACGTGCCGGCGAGGCCAAGCTTAGAACTATATCCACAGAGAATAACTCGCCGGGCAAGAGAACTAGGAGCGTATTAGCAGAATCTGTGCGGGGCGGGATAAACGAGCGCTATGACGGAGTAGATCATTAGCAAGATCACAGCAGAATTTATATATTAGCTCCCTCTCTACCTAATCATCCCGAGCTATTTCCATGAGATAGGACACGAGATGTAGATTGTTGTCTACACCGGCCACATTATTTCATTCTAATTTACCCTGTCAGATGGAGGGAGGCTCGAAAACCATGAGGTTAAGTCGAAAAGATGACAGAAGAGAGAGAGCGTAGACACAGTTGATGACACCGAAGGATAATGTGATAACTACGTTTCCATGGGTGGTACGAGTACAGGGGAGAGAGCTGCGTCGTATTATCATGAGAAGACCCTACGCCATCTATATGTGTCAAACAAACTATTACCTTATGCAAAGCTTACCGTTACTGGTATCGCGGAATCGGATCGGACGGACAAAACGCAGACTGCAACTGCGTATCTGCGACAATGTCCATTGTCGACAGTTGCCAACGCAGCGTTCGTCTACAAAACAACGCACGCACCGCGCCCAAACAACAAGCCTCAGAAAGATAACGCAAACGATACACATTTGCACCAAGTGAACGGATCTATCCCCTCCCACACATTTTAGCTGCCAAAGCGACAAACTACTCAGCAGTTCCCCCAGGCTTCTCGCCCTTCTAGCTCAAGCAGAGAAAAGACTCAACAATGGATATTCATTGATCTAGCCTTGGCACTCGTGGGAACAACCGATAGCAAAAGAGAAGTTCCAACATCAGTGGACGTAGCCCAAAATCAAAAGATACGTGAGAGAGCACACAGTTCAAGTAAGGACAATTTCTCAACTTATAAAGGGAGGACAAAAACATGGAGGTTATATCCTTTGAGCACAGAATGTCGCTGCAGAAACACAAGCGCTGGCAAGGAACCTCGGACCGAGGCATGTCTGAGCTAATCAGTGTTTCGTGACAATGGATAATCACACTATATACACCCTAGCAAACTCACAGCCGAGAAATCGAATAATTACCCGTTGCCCCTGCTACTGCACAGCAGAACGTCAGTTACTCACCAATATTAGTCGAAAGCTTGTATGTCACACTAAAGAATCAGTACAGCAAGTTGCGTATCAGACGGCACGAAAAGAAGAGATGCAGACAGTAGGCAAGAAGGATGAGCTATGGACCAGAGTAGAATTACGCATGACAGAGAAGTTGGACTTCTGGCAGGCAGCTTTATTTTAAAAAAGAAAGAAAATGTGTGCAATAGATCTCGGTGTAATGCGCGTATTACCAGTAAAGCTTGACGTGGAAGAAACAGCAGTTCTGCGAATTGTACCCACAAGCAAACGACCCATGAAATAGTACAGGAAGTAGACGCATGTGAAGGGGTGATGAGATGTACTGTAAAAAATGGTGGTGATCCTATAATTAAAAGTGACAGGTAAAATGGTGATCGGAAATTGAATGGCCCAGCATTGCAGCCACTATATAATATGCAGACAACAGGATTAATCTCTTCGCGCCACTCTTAGCCAATATACTTAAAAGTTTAACAATCGACTCATCCTGCATAGCTTTAACTCCTTCACACGTGTGCGCGCCAATATATCTGAGAAACCAACACCAAAAAGATTTAACTAAGAATCACCCCAACTCCACATCACAGAAGAGCTCTCTGCCGACTAAACTGCTGACCACCCAAGAGGGCACAGCTACTCTCACCTCTCAAGGAGTCAATGTGACCGCGTAGGTAACAACCAGCCAACCTGGGAACACCCCCCTCTGCACTTACCTACTCAATCAACAAGCAGAGTCGTACATTTCCTACACGACAAACCAATTACTGAGCAAGATGGTAAAATTGGTCTTTTTACAAATTACCGTACGACAGACCACGTATTCACCCTGCACCACCCTAATTGACAAACAAACAAAACCCAAACAAAGGCAAAGTCTTCTCATGCTTTGTTGATTTCCAAAAAGCTTTTCACTCATTTGGCATGAGGGTCTGCTATACGAAATTGATGAAACCCATTGCCCTTGCCCTTTATGGGTGTGAGGTATGGGGTCCTCACCAACCAAGAATTCACAAATGGGACAAACACCAAATTGAGACACTGCATGCAGAATTCCTGCAAAAATAATCATCCGTGTACAACGTAGAACACCAATAATAGCAGAATTAGCGATACCACCAATATCAAAATCCAGCGAAAGGAAGCCATTAAATTCTACAACCACCTAAAAGGAAGTGATTCCCAAACTTCCATAACAAACCATCAACCTACAGAGAGAATGAACTGGAGAATAGTCCTTAAGCAAGCTGGTCCTGGCCTCTGTTCACAAACACAAACACAAAACACACCCCACAGAGCCCCGGGACGAGCACAACACAAAAACAGACCCCACTAGAGCCCAGGACAGCAGCACAAACAGACCCCACAGAGCCCCAGGACAGCAAACAAACACACCCCACAGAGCCCCAGGACAGCAACACAAACAGACCCACCAGAGCCCAGGACAGCAACACAAACCACCCACAAGAGCCCCAGACTACACAAACACACCACACAGAGCCCAGGACAGCACACAAACAGACCCAACCAAATCATCGAGAAATAAAAAGATACACACATTTCCTCAGGTTACACACCCACAAAGAATTCCAAAAGAACCCACTTTAATGAACATTCATATCTATTGGTGAAATACCAACATGTACAATCACAGCAGCAAGATTTGTGACCTGTTGCTACAGAAAAGGGCAACCAGTGAAGAACAAACACCATTGTAAATACAACCCTTCGCCATCTTTTATTCAGGCAACACAAGCAGAACTTCCCTCTCCTCCTCCAGCTCATTCACCTCCCCTCCACCTCCTCACATTAATGCATTGTCTCACAGCTGTGCTGTAGTCTCCTCCCATAGTGAATGACTGGTTTAGCCCAACACAGACTGGAGAAGCTAATGATGCTAACGGTTTATACCTGTGCTAAATGGGCCTGTGCTAATGGCCTGTGCTAATGGGCCTGGGGTGCAGATTTAAATTGCACTATAGAACAACTTTTTTTTCTCTGTCTGTCTGTCTGTCTGTCTTTGTGTGTGTGTGTGTGTGTGTGTGGTGTGTGTTGTGTGCCGTGTGCGTGTGCGTGTGCGTGTGCGTGTGTGTGTGTGTGTGGTGGTGTGTTGTGTGTGTGTGAGAGAGAGAGAGAAAGAGGAGAGAGAACTGCTCCCTAACAGGCTAATGACCACGTCTTCTTTTACTAAATAAACACTGTAGTAAATGAACTTTAATCAGCCCACTAATGAATTGCATCAAGGGAGACTACAATGGAAGCTTTAGCTGTCCTCATCTATCCCCTTCTGATACCATACTGCTCACATGTCATCTCTACACTGATTTTGTTATTGTAAATGACATGGAGAATAATAATTACACACAACCTGAAAGGCCAAATGGTGGAAACATCCGAGAAAGCGGGATGGAATGGAGCCTTAGGAATAGAATGTCAGGAGCTCCGACTGACATGATCCCTGTTCTGTTAGGAATGCTGCTGCAGCATGATGGAAAGATGGGGTTCTACTGGAACGCTGCGGCTTCTAGAAGAGGTGATTAGGCAGATGAAGGAAGGTATCATTAAAAGTCCATTAGCGAACCCTTAATGTACGTCTCGCTTCTCGAGAGAAACACACACAACAGATATACAGGAGCACTGTCCACGCACGCACGCACACGCACACGCGCACGCGCACGCACGCGCGAACGACACACACACACACACACACACACACACACACACACAACCACACACACACACCACACACACACACACAACACACCACCACACACACACACACACACACCACACACCACACACACACACACACACACCTGTCCAAGGTTGTGTGTGTGTCTGGGGAGGTGTGTGTGTGTGTGATGTACAGTAACGACTGTTTAAGAGCCATCTGGACTGGGATGGAAAGAACCCTCTTTGGTGTGTGTGTGTGCGTTTGTGTGCGTGTATGTGTTGCGTGTATGTGTGTGCAGTGTGTTTGGCGGTATGTGTTGCAGGCTTTGTGTGCGTGTATGTGTGGCAGGTGTGTGGTGTGTGTGTGTGATGTGTATGTGTGTGTGTGTGTAGTATGGTATTGTATGTATGTGTGTGTATGCTACAGTAAGGATTCATTTTAGACCCTACCTCCAGGAGAGTGACTGTAAGGACCCTCTTGCGGCTGGCTCTCTAAGTGCCTGGTTATTAATTAAACATAGCGATGGCACTGGGGACATTATATTAGCCTGTTTCTCTCAGTGTGGTGCAAAATGAACAGGCTTCTGAAGCGACTGGGGCACAGCTGGTGTCTAGTGGGAGCCATCCCGGCTCTCTGTGTCATGCTGTATTCAAGTGCTCCTTGGAAATCGAAATTTAGAAAGGCTTTCAGGAACTGACTTGAGACAAACCTCATTGATACTGTATACCTGAAGCCTGGTGTTTTGGAATTTGGAATCTCATATTTCAGATCATTCCAAGACATGAAAGCAAAAACAGCATTCTGGAGTTTCCCTGTCGGATAGTTGAGGAGTTTCTGATATTCTGAGAGAGCAATCAAACACTTTAATGGTAAAGGAGGCCGCAATGCATGCAGGGAGGTCTCAAGCCCTCTGTGATATATTCGAGGTAAGCGTTGGGATCTGTTCTTAAAGGCACCCTATTCCCTATATAGTGCACTACTCTAGACCAGGGCCCTATTCCCTATATAGTGCACTACTTTAGACCAGGGCCCTATTCCCTATATAGTGCACTACTTAGACCAGGGCCCTATTCCCTATATAGTGCACTACTTAGACCAGGGCCCTATTCCCTACATAGTGCACTACTTTTTACTAGGGCCCATATGCCTTTGGTCGAAAGTAGTTAGGTTAAATTTTAAATGTAAAAAAAAAACTGAAATAGTTTTCCATTTGGGACATAGACGTTGAGATTAGAGATTTCCGACAAGGTTGTTGTGAGAATGAGAGAATTGAATCCGTGAAATGATGCTTTGAATCCCAATTACCAGTCTACCATTAAGCCCTCATACTCATGGCTTTAATTTCCTCCTAAATGTGTTCCTCTAATTGTGAAGTCAAATCAAATAAGGTTGGGTAATGAAACCGTTTTGTTATTTCATTGTATTCGTTTTCTCTTTATGTGCCTGCGTCTGTACAGTAGCACACAACCACGCAGCTAAGAGTTCTTCTGAGATGTCGGTTTCATTTGATTTCTGATGAGGACCTAAATTGTCACAATAAGGACCGTTAAAAGGAAGCTTTCAATTGGGGTGTTCCACTGATTATAACCTCCTCGTTGCAATGCCTCGTCGTGGCCTGGCTTTTTCTATAATGTTCTAATATTCCCTTTCTGCTATAATGAAAAGAAATTCCATTTACTATAATGCCTGGCTATTGCCTTTGTTTGCATTGTGGCGGTGCTCAAACGGAGTCGTAATGGCACATTGAGCCAGTCGCTCATTGCTGCATTTAAAGGCAATGGGAGAGAGCGGCACTGGAGCCCATTGTGGGGATGGCAAAGCCCTGATGGAATCTGGGCCGCAGTGCTTCAGCTCTGCCCACAACGATTAATCCTTAAGACTGGACCATCGACAAAGAGGAGGAGGGTGTGTGTGTCGGTGTGTCTGTGTGTGTGTGTGTGTGTTGTCTGTGTGTCTGTGTGTGTGTGGTGTTGTGTGTGTGTGTGTGTGTGTGTGTGTGTGTGTGTGTTGTGTGTGTGTGTGTGTGTGTGTGTGTGTGTGTGTGTGTGTGTGTGTGTGTGTGTGTGGTGTGTGTGGTGTGTGTGGTGTGTGGTGGTGTGTGTGTGTGTGTGTATGAAGCTCTGACAAGATGACATGTCCCTCGTATCCTGTCCACCACCCTGGAGACAATTGAACAACCACAACTAACTAACCAAACTGCTCAATCTGCCTTGTCTGTGACTGAAGTATGCGAACAAAGAACCAAAAGTAACTTTTCAGCCTTAACTTTCCCGTGAAACTGATTGGACAGTTTGGGAGTTTCCCAAGTGTCCTAAAGTACAAAAAAAAGGGCAAAAAATGTGACTTTTGTTTTGACTTGTCCGAGCCGCGGTCCTCCTCTTCAGGGTCTGTGTCAGTGTAGTCGCTTCAGACAACAGGGTAAGAACACTCTGAGCATCGCTATTGTAGTGAGTTCACCAGATTGTCTGTCTCTTCTAATCCCGCTCGCTCCTCTCTCCTGCTGTGCAGTGTCTCTGGTTATTGTGGTGCAGAACTCAGTGGCCTTGGAGACTTCACTAAGTGACCGGGGAGTGTTTGGGGAGTTAGAGTACCAGGCTTCACACACACACACACACACACACACCACACACACACACACACACACACACCACACACACACACACACACGACACACACACACACACAACACACACACACACATCACCACACACACACAGCACACACACCGACAATTTGTCCCCTGACTGGATTCCTGTCACGTCTACACCACCTAATGAGGATAAAGTCCCTTTTAACCACAGGTGCTGAGGAATACCATTAATCGGTGTCTCCATTGCGGGACCTTCCATCTCCTCTACCTCTCCCCACATCAAGGCCTCCGATTCTGGGCATGGCCAGGGGGACAGGCACCGCCAGCTTATGAAACAAAGTCCTGGCCGTAAGGGAGGGCAAATGGTTGCGGCTCCATTTGAAGAACAGGGAGACGGGAGAAATGTCCAGCGTATTATATTGTAAATGTTATACAGTGTAAGTAGACTATATGTATTGGCTGTCATTAGTAACACTGTAGCTGTAAAAGAGGCTTAACAAGCTGTAGAGCAAAGCACAACCAATGTGAGTGATCTCTCTCTCTTCTCTCTCCTCTCTCTCTCTCTCTCTCTCTCTCTCTCTCTCTCTCTTCTCTCTCTCTCCTCTCTCTCTCTCTCTCTCTCTCTCTCTCTCCTCTCTCTCTCTTCTCTCTCCTCTCTCTCTTCTCTTCTCTCTCCTCTCTCTCTCTCTCTCTCTCTCTCTCTCTCTCTCTCTCTCTCTCTCTCTTCTCTCTCTGCCTCTCTCTCCTCTCTCTCTGCTCTCTCTCTCAGCGCGTGTTTCTTCGTCTTCTCGTCTCGTCTCGTTCTTTCTCTCTCCACTGTCTCGTCTCGGTTCTCGTCTCTCTCTCTCTCTTCCCTCGCCTCTCTCCTCTTCTTGTCTCTCTCTCTCTCCTCTCGTGTCTCTCTTCTTTCTCTCGCTCCCTTTCCTCCGGCTCCGCGTCCCTCTCTCCTCTGCTCTCTCTGTCTCTCCCTCTCGTCTCTCTCTCTCTCTCTGCTCTCTCTCTCTCCTCTCCTCTCTTCTCGGCTCGTCCTCTCTTCTCTGTGTCTCTCCGTCTCTCTCTGCCCTCTCCTTCATCTCTTCTCTCTCCTCTTCTCGTGCGTCTCTCTCCTCCTCTCTCCTACTCGTCTCTCGTTCTCTCTCTTCTCTTCCTCTCCCTCTCTCTCTCTCTTCAGTCCTCTTCTCTGGTCTCTCTACGTCTCTTCTCTCTTCTCTCTCTCTCTCTCTCTTCTCTCTCTCTAGGGCGTGTTTTTGGTTTTGTTTATGTTCTGCTCGCTCATTGGTCGTTCTTATTGTTCTTCTACTCACACTGTCTCCCTTCTGTATACTCTGTCTCTGTCACGACTCCCACCAAAGGTGGCTCCCCTGCCTGTTCGGGCGGCGCTCGGCGGTCGTCGTCGCCGGTCTACTAGCCGCCACCGCTCCCCTTTTCCTTTTCTGTTTGTTATGTCTTATTGGTTGCACCTGTTTCTGTTTGTTATGTCTTATTGGTTGCACCTGTTTCGTGTTTGAGTTTTGATTCAGGACTATTTAAGCCTGTTAGGCCCGCCTGCTTTTGTGCGGGCTTGTTTTCTGTTAGTCTTGGTTTGTTGCGTGTTGTGTTCCCTGTCTGTTTCTGCCCAGTTTTGGGTTGGACACTTTTGATTAGCGCCTGTTGTTTTGGGCGTTTATTTTGGATACCGCAAGTTTGGTTTCCCCCATGATCCTCTGCTCTCTGCGCTTGACACCGCACCCACCACTCCTGGCTGTGTGACAGTCTCTCTGTTTCTTCTCATCTAACATTATGTGGGAGTGAGAAGCTAACTGACTCTGTGCTCTATGGGGATTTCTGGGTCATTTTGTTGGAATTTTAAACAACATGACTGAGTTGCAGTATTTGGTACTCCAACTTATTTTTGTTATTTAACATTTATTTTACTAGGCAAGTCAGTTAAGAACAAATTCTTATTTACAATGACGGCCTACCGGAGAACAGTGGGTTAACTGCCTTGTTCAACGCTCTAACCACTAGACTATCTGCCGCCCCAAGGAG
The DNA here is from genome assembly GCF_002910315.2 of Salvelinus sp. IW2-2015. NCBI lineage: Eukaryota > Metazoa > Chordata > Actinopteri > Salmoniformes > Salmonidae > Salvelinus > Salvelinus sp. IW2-2015. The sequence continues at coordinate 12,996 of NW_019943320.1, forward strand.
TGGGTACATAGGAGTGGGTACATAGGAGTGGGTACATAGGAGTGGGTACAAGATGCCTATTGGGCTGTAAGGCCAGAAGTGAAGAAAACAGCCTGAGACCAGCAGAGTTAGAAATCTATAGTACGAGCCGGTCCTAAGTTCCTCCAGGAACAAAAAGGATTAAATAAGTCAGAACAAGTTGCCGCAAACAACTGATACAGGGTCAGATATTTACTTCTTCCTTTTACAAAGCAGAGAACAAAACTGTTTTTCTAGAATCATTCTGTAATTCTAGAACAGTCCTGTGATTGAACCGTGTTCTGTTCTGAGAACTGCTACAGCGATAACAGTCTTGGGAATTCAAACACGCCTTGTGACATGTCCTCTCTCTCTCTCTCCAAGGAGCGGTGAAGGACGACGGCCCTATAGAGGTCCAGGAGATGAAAAATTCATATCTATCCCTAATTTGAGGAGGAGAGGGTATGTGGAGGTTAGAAGGGGAATCATTTAGGCCCCCTCTCTAAAAGGTGTGACGGGGCCCATACATCTTTAATGGGGACAGGACGATCTCTAAAGTGACACTTGATGTACCTGTAGAGCTAAGGCTTYCACAAAACACAAGCAGGGAGAATGAGATGACTGAAACATGGCCGACTCAACACTGGTGTTTTGTTGTAAAGGTCTGTGTGTTCGGAACACTGAGAACACACTGGTATGTAGACCGACAGTGTTACTGTAGTAGGCCTGTGTGCTGGGAAACCTTGGTATTGTACGGGGGAAGTTAGGTCTTGTGATGCTTTTTTCGGCTTCAGGTGAGCCTAATTTCTGACTTGAAACATGTAACAGCTAGCTACTCACCCCAAACATTTGCCTGAGGTCTGGATCTCTGAAGCGGAATGGGATGTTGGAGACGTGTAATCGTTTGGGCTGCTGCTTCTCTGACGAATCACACTGCTGCAGGTGGAGCTGATGGGAAACCTCCGTCTGCGCAACCTCGTCTGCCTGCTGCAGGGAAACACAGACCCACAACACCACAAACATTAGTTCCTAGCTAAACAAACATCTTACTCTTGGTTATTGTAAAAAAAAATAACGGATAGGGTGGAGGTAGGAGAGCGTTTCAGGATCACTGAGGGTGACAGAAAAGAAAGGAAGATCAATCAAGTCTGAAAGGGATTGACAGAAAGAGAAAAAAGGGAGATTGATTGAAAGAGAAATATTGAGTGAGTGTGAGAGTGTGAGAGGGATATGATTCTCCACTAGGTATGACTGTTTTCCCCTGAAACACGATGGTTTTAAATAATAAAGAAGCATTTCATATTAAACTGCCTCTGTCCTTCTAAGTGTGTGAATAATGCTGTAGGGTGCATCGCAAACGGCATCCTATTCCTCTATGGGCCCTGTTCAATTAGTGCACTATAAAATGAATTGGGACGCAGCCTATGTCTTAGTCATAGTGTAGTGTGAGGTATGACTGTCGGTTGGCATTCTCTCTGCTCCCCTGACAGAGGAGATTAGGAAGCTGTCTGGGAGGAGTGTACACAGATTTAACAACTTAAACATCACTACTGTATGTATTATACAACACAGATGAGAGACGGCAGCCGAAAAGAAAGACAGAGAGAGAGAGAGAGAGATAGAGAGGAGAGGAGAGAGAGAGAGAGAGAAGGAGAGAGAGAGAGAGAGAGAGAGAGAGAGGAGAGAGAGAGAGAGATACAGAGAGATACAGAGAAGAGAGAGAGCGAGAGAGAGAGGGATGCCCTCCAGTCCTCCTCTCCTCCCCCAGACCCCATGTGATCATCTGTCCATTACGGCAGAAAGTGGCAGCGATGCTCTCCAGGTCGCCGGGAGTGACGGTCTTTTAGGTGTCGCCGTGACAACCATAATTTACTTCATTGTTATCAGAGTAAGCGTGACAACGGGGATCCCTGTTACCAACACCCGGGTGACCACTCTAAACTGGCCATGAGATAAGACAGACACACGGCCCCCTGGAAACGGAGTTCAATTGAGAGGAAACCAGTGGTGGCTAGTGGCACTTTAAATCAGCTCATAGTGATGGCTTGAAACATGGTTTCTTTAAAACCTTTCATTCACTCCATTAAAGCTAATCCTCCCCCACCAGCCTCCTCTGAAGGACCTTCCCTGGGTATCAGTCTGTTTAGCTAACATTCCAGTCCTTGAACTCCGTTTGACATGCCAAAGATGTTTTAGCGTGACAGGAGTGGCAAGGAGTAAAATAAACAGCTAAACAGGACTGGTTCCCACACTGTCCTCATACCCTACCACATATTAACTACCAATGCAGGACCACATATTAACTACCAATGCAGGATGTGGGTTAATCCTACCACACTATTAACTTACCAATGTAGGATGTGGGTTAATCCTACCACATATTAACTACCAATGCAGGATGTGCGGTTAATCCTACCACATATTAACTACCAATGTAGGATGTGGGTTAATCCTACCACATATTAACTACCAATGCAGGATGTGGGTTAATCCTACCACATATTAACTACCAATGCAGGATGTGGGTTAATCCTACCACTATAACTACCAATGTAGGATGTGGGTTAATCCTACACATATTAACTACCAATGTAGGAGGTGGGTTAATCCTACCCACATATTAACTACAATGCAGGATGTGGGTTAATCCTACCACATATTAACTACCAATGCAGGATGTGGGTTAATCCTACCACATATTAACCCTAATTTAATCCCATCGGTCACAATAGTGACCGTAAAAAACGTTTCAGTTTATAAGGCTCTAAATCTTTTACTGGAATGACGTATCAATGCATTTACAGCAAAATTGAAAAATAATAAAGGGTCTCAATGAAAGATGTGAGTGTCACATGTTAGTGTAAAATTGTCACATGACCCAGAGCTGTTTACTTCCTGGTTGCCACCATTGAGAAGAGAGGAGCTGCATCAAAGTGCCCAAACCAAGGTCATTAAAGTATGTAACCATAAAGATAGGCACAAGATTTTGGTACACATTCATCTTTAGGGTGTCTAGTATTGATATATGCATTTGCAATTACTCAAACTATTGTTCAGTGTGGTCATAGAATGTGTAAAACATGTTGACGGCAACCAATAGTGGACTCGTGGGATATCCAGTTGCATCTTAGGTATACACATACTGATACACATACATAGGTCTTGTTCTACCTAACTTTTCTACTCTGTTCTTGTTTTAGTTTCACTTTGAGTCAAGTTCGGGATATGTTGGATCTAGGTGACTGCCCAGACAAGGGCATGCAACATTGCAGTTATCCCTCAAAATGGAGAAAGATGCTGTCCTGATGATTGTCTGATAGCGATGGGTTCAGATATGGGACTATGGACAGGCCATTTGCCAGCCAGGCTGTTGATGCATATGCTGAACCTATGCAAACAGATCATGACAGGAACAACGTTATCAGTGATGAATGACCTACCCCTCACCCCCCATCCACAACCTCCCCCACCCCCCTCCATTGTTGATAATTAAGAGCCAAGGGCCTCTACCCGCCAGAGGGTCCAGTCAGAAGAGCCAAGGGAAAAGACTGCAGGTGGCAAAAATAAAGATTGAGTGTTCAAACGATCGAAGACGGCCTGCCACCGCTGTGATTTCCAAAACACATAGTATACAGCCCAAATTTGTAAAAGTTTTGGCACAAACCACTGACCACGGAAGGAGGTCTTTACTGGCTGCTACTGTTGAAGATCAGGCAAGATATGACAAAGCTTCTCACTGGCCACATCAACACGATGTACCGGTTCCAGAGAAGTCGTCATTTGTGACAAACGCACTACCTATGCATGGAGAAATGCAAAGCGCCAACTGCACATTGAGTGCTTCAGATTATACCATGGACAGTAGAAAAGGAGATAAGAGCGAATGAAAAAGGCTGAAAAAACAATAAAATAAAAAATAGAAAGTCGATAAAGGGTGAGGAGAAGCAGTACAACGACTCTAGGAAGAAAGGAAAAGTCGACGAAAAAGATAATCAAAATTACTGAATTTTTGTGAAAGACGTAATGATTCAGACATACTGTTATGAAGTAGTGTCTGACTCATCACAGTTTAAATAATAGTTATGCACCAACTAATCTTGGCACTTGGTTCTGAACCTACCTCTATGACATATATTATTTACAATAATATATAAAAGCACTCCATTGTGCCAGTGGCGCTTTTATATATAAATGATTTGTTTCAGTGATGGCCTCTACTTGAATGGCATATTTCTTACAGGCTACCTCTATCTAAATGTTACTCCTTTATGTTCAGGTGGGATGAATCACGACTGCTATAACAGTTGTTAGTGCAATGTTGACTAAAATGTCACAATGACATGTTCGAATGAATCATTGCCACTGAAAGTACAAGTTCAAACCGTTTACAATAAAAGTTACATATTAATGTTTGCAATACATGGTTGCCACTAAAGCTAAGTAACAATATTATATAAAGGTAAACAATGCTTGAAATACTCTCGATGCAGTTGTTTTTTTTTTGTCTCTTGCTCTCAGTGTTCATATCCTGTTGTAATAAGGTTTTTGATGTGTAATAGTCACACTAGAATGCGGTGCACGGGGCCATTCTGAGGGCAATCTGGGACTGGCCAGTGACAGAGTGATTGACACCATAGGCCTTAGTTATCATTCATGTTTTCATTATTATTTTCAGTTAGGTCAGGGTGTGACTCATCGGGGAATGTATGTGTTTTTGGACTTGTCTTAGGGGTTTGATTCATTGATTAACATGAGTAAGTGTCTTGTCTAGTGTTTGTATGTCTATGGCTTGCCTAGGATTGTCGTCTCAAATAGAGCAAGCAGCTTGTGGTTATATACTGTCGTCATGACATTGAGAGCCATATTTAAAGGCAGCCATAGGCATTTGTGGTTTGTTTGGGTATATGTCTCATGTTGTACGTTCCTGTAGCGCTTGTGTGGGAAGCCTTAGAACGTTTATAAGCTTCACGGGTCGTTGTCTCGTCTTTTGTTTAGGTTTATACATTAGGTGGTTCGTTTCGTGTTTTCTTATCTCAAATAAAAGAGAATGTATTTTTTCACACGCTGCCGCCTTGGTCCACTTCTTCCACTCAAGACCGATCGTGACACAGAGTTTTAACATGTGTTACATAACTGGGTGGGATTAATAAGAACTCTTTTGATAACTGCGATAGGAGAAATATTGTTAATTTAGTATACGTTAAAACATCTATTCCGCACCGGTCCAAAATTGTGACCGACCATACAACACACTTTTTCACCTTACTTTTCCATTAAAAAATTTCAAAAAAGGGAGAAAATTGATTGATTACTTCAAAGGGTAACTAATCAGACACTTGATTTGGATATTTTCATGTCTGGGAAAATTCGGGATTTAAATGGGTTAACTACCCAATGCAGGATGTTGCGGGTTAATCCTATCCACATTTACTACCAATGCAGAGGATATGGACGTGTCGTAACTCCCTACCCATATTAACTACCAATGCCAGGATGTGGGGTTAATCTTAACACATATTAACTTACCAATGCGCAGGAAATGTGGGTTTAATCCTACCACATTAATAACTACCAATGCAAAGGATATGGCGAATTACAATATTCTTGGATCGTGTTAAATTCTACCACATATTAACTACCAATGCGATGTGTATCCCTAAATTTAACTACGCATAATGCGCGCATCGTTGGGTTAACGTCCTACCCACATATTTACACGCAATGCTAGGATGTGCGTCGTGGGCGTTAATCCAACACATAATTTATATTAACCTACCCAATGCCAGGGATGCCCCGAGGTTTCGGGTGTGTTGGGAATCCCACCAACAATCATAACTAACCAATTGTAAGGATGCTCGGGGCGGTAAAATCTACCACATATAACTCACCAATGCACGGAACCGAATAGACGGAGTGTTAATAATCCCTACCAGCATGATTAGGAAGCCTGGGAGCTCACCCACCTGTCATGGCATCGTGGGGTTCAATCCTACCACACATTATTCAACTTACCCAATGCACACGAGAGGCCAACTGTGGGCTTTCGGGTTAATCCACCACATATTAATCGCTTGTGCCAACAATGCACAAGGGATATGGGTTAATCGCTGACCACCACATTTACCTTACCAATTTAGGATGGCGATGCTGAGTCGTTGTGATCTCAGACTTAATACAGTACCGACTATATCCCATTGAAAGGCTGAACCACCATGGCAGGACTCTCGTAGTTGTTTGAGTAGCACAGAATACAGAGCCCAGCGGAACACAATGAGTAATACAGAAGGAGAGACAGTACTACCCAATTGATAGGACTTGTGGGGTTAATCCTACCCACCATCATTAACGTTACCAATGCAGGATGTGAGGTTAATCCCTGATGCCACATATTAACTACAATGTAGAAGAGAGGGTAGAGAACGTCTGACTAATGCCACGCTTGAACCCCTTACTGTGAAGCCCATAAACAAATCGAATCAGAGGCAGCTGGGTTCACATTTAGACCGAGTGAGAGACCACAGTATGATGAACGTGACAATGCACGGAGAGATGTGAGGTTAAGGTCGCGATTACGCACCGATATAACTACCAATTGCCAGGATTGTAGGAGTTAGATCCGTAGCACATAGTATGAAGACGTGACCAGAGATTTGAACGACAGGATATATGGGTCGTAAGTATCCTCACCAGCGATTGAGAGTAGAGCGTGACCAATCGAGGGCATGTGGGGTTAATCCTGACGCGCATATTAACTACCAATGTGAGGGAAGATGAGTGAGAGATAAGAGTGCACCTATCAGACTGAAACTACCAATGCAGGCAGTGGGTTAATCCTATCAGATGTTAAACGTTCCATTATCAGTAGGTAGTGAGAATGCGAGATCGAAAGAGAAAGAGACAGGGAGAGACAGCGTCAGAGAGAATGAGAGAGAGAGAAAGAGAGAGAGAAAGAAAGATAGAGAGAAAGTGAAAGCGAAGATGAGAGAGGAGAGAGAATACAGAGACTGGAAGAGAGAGACTGGAAGACTGAGTGTGTGAGAGAGAGAGAGAGAGAGAGAGAGAGAGAGTAAGAGAGATTGAAGCAGGAGTTGTACATAATGCGTTCAACATTCAGGAAGAGGGATGTAAAGATGAAGAGATGACGTCAGCTAATCAATGAGAGAGAAATGCTGAAGGCAGCTCCATTTACAAATACAGGAGGAGAGAGAAATATATATGAAAGAGAGGAGGAGAGAGAGAGACAGACAGAGGAAAAGAGAGAGAGAGAGATAGAGAGTGAGAGAGCGAGAGAGAGAGGGAGGTAAAAAGAGTGTAAGTGATAATTGAGGTCTGTCCCGATGCTTGCCTGTGTGTGTGTGTGTGCACGTGTGCGTGTGTGTTTGGAGACATGACAGATACTCTGTAGCAGGGGTAGGCAACAGGCGGCCTGTGGGCCAAGATTTTTTTGGGTGCCCCCAAACTTTTGTGGGAAAAAAGCACGTAAAATAAACATTAATTAAGCAAAATGTACTTTAATCTGTTCCCAAATATTCCCACGAAAAACCCAGGTGTGATCGTGTCTCAATGTTGTCAAGGTATGAAATTATTGTTATTTTTAAATACAATCTGGTTTAGGAATTAATTGTGATCAATTTTCACTGTACTAATTACTATAATTATGTTCCGAACCCCTCAACCATCCGCTCCGAATAAAGTCTACCCTACCTCTACCCCTACCTCTACCCCTACCCCTACCTCTACCCCTACCTCTACCCCTACCCCTACCCCTACC
>NW_019943320.1:22988-32131 GCF_002910315.2 Salvelinus sp. IW2-2015
GAAACAACTTCTAACGTGTTAGATCCCAGTGGTTACAGACATAGAGGGCAGACAGGGGAGTTTGGATGCCTGATTGAAAGGATTCACTCAAAACAAGCCTTATGGCTGCTCCACTCAGCCTCACCACAATGCCGAGTTATTCACCTAGCATGACCAAAAGTATGCTGGACATCTGCTTATGCGGCATTCTCATTCCAAATCATGGGCAATTTCCTGGGAAGCGGACTCCACTAGATGTTGCAAACATTTCTGCGGACACATGCTTCCATTCATGTGGCGCAGCGGCTATAGGCCCTGCATCATCAGTGCAAGAGTCATCACCGTACAGTCCCCTGGTTTGATCCAGGCCTGTATCACATCCGGCGGGAATTGGGAGGTCCCATTGGCGCCACCAATTGGCCCAGCGCTGTCCGGTTTAGGAGTTTGGGCCGGGGTATAGGCCCATTCATTGTCAATAAGAATTTGATCTTAAACTGTCTTGCCTAGTTTATAGGTTAATATTAAAAAATACAAAATAAAAAATAAAATAAAAAAGCCTTGTCTGTCTGGTTTGTCTGTAGTCTGTCCATTCCACAGGGAGGAGACCCACCCTCTGTACCCACAGACTAACACACTACATCACAGTTGCCATTTCGAAAAGTATTCAGACCAATTCCCGTTTTACACATTGTGTTAAGTTAAGCCTTATTTCTAAAATTGATTACATTATTTCTTTTTCTCAAGCAATCTACACCCAATACCCCATAATGACAAGCTTACTTATTTACATAAGTATTCAGACCCTTGCTTGTGAGACTCGGAATTGAGGCTCAGTTGCATCCTGTTCCATTGATCATCCTTAGATGTTTCTACAACTTGATTGGAGTCCACCTGTGGTAAATTCAAATGATTGGACATGATTTGGAAAGGGCGAACAACGCTGGTTATATAAGGTCCACCGTTGACAGTGCATGTCAGAGCCAAAACACAAGCCATGAGGTTGAAGGAATTGTCTGTAGAGTTCCGAGACAGGATTTGTGTCAAGGCACAGATCTGGCGAAGGGTACCAAAACATGTCTGCAGCCTTGAGCGTCCCAAGAACACAGTGACCCTCCATCCCGTCTTAAATGTGAAGAAGTTTGGAACCACCAAGACTCTTCCATTGAGCTGGCCCCAGCCAACTGAGCAATCGGGGGAGAAGGGCTTGGTCAGGGAGGTGACCAAGAACACGATGGTCACTCTGACAGAGCTCCAGAGGTCCTCTTGTGGAGATGGGAGAACATTCCAGAAGGGAACCATCTCGGCAGCACTCCACCCATTCAGGCTTTATGGTAGAGTGGCAAGACGGAAGCCACTCCTCAGTAAAAGGCATGACAGCCCGCTTTGAGTTTGCCAAAAGGCACCTAAAGGACTCTCAGACCATGAGAAACAAGATTCTCTAGTCTGATGAAACCAAGATTGAACTCTTTGGCCTGAATGACATTTGTCACATCTGGAGGAAACCTGGCACCATCCCTACGGTGAAGCATGGTGGTGGCAGCATCATGCTGTGGGGATGTTTTTCAGTGGCAGGGACTGGGAGACTAGTCAGGATCGAGGCAAAGATGAACTGAGTAAAGTAGAGAGATATCTGTATAATTAATCTATATGGGCCAAATAATGATGATCAGCACTTCTTCGAAACCATATATAATAATCTATTTAGCTCATGAGCAACAAATTAATCTATTATTATGGTGGGAGATTATAATACGGTTTTAAGTACCTTAATGGATCGTWAAGGAAATCACACTACAAACTATCACCCTCAAGCACTTAAGTAGATCACAAATATCAGGGATACATTAGAACTAGTGGATATATGGAGGTTGAAAAACCCTGACCTAGTGAGGTATACATGGAGGAGGCTTAATCAAGCTTCTGTAGCCGTCTTGATTACTTCCTGGTCTCGTTCTTGCTGGCATCAAAAGTAAAAAAATTAAATAATAATAGGAGACAGTATGTGATTGGACCACCATCTAATTGGCCTCCATATAACTCTAAATTTAATCAAAGCCTATTGGATGACAATATGTTCTTCACTAAGAGAAAATAATTCATAACTGACTTTTTTCTGCACAACATAGGTACAGCAGATCCCCTCATTGTATGGGACACTTTTAAATGTGCTTTTAGAGGCACAAAATAGGTTATTTATTCAAGAACGATCAAGTGTAATGCATAAAAAAAAAAAAAAGCGATTTGGATGAAAAATGCACCAAAAATAATTTACAGAAACTCGTTACAAATGGAGTGACTGTGATTCACCAAATGATATTTTGAAAAGAGGAAGCAAAATATTTTAAGCATATGTTTTATTCTCAGTCTCCTCCATCTCCACTGAATTATGTCAACTATAAGGATTTCTTTCCTAATGAAAAAAGATGAATCATGTAAAATAAACTGAAAGACCTGTGTGAAGGCCAACTTACGGAATAGGACGTTTTTGAGGCGATTAAATATTTCAGTGTGGAAAAACACCAGGGCTTGACGGTATACCAGAAGAGGCATATCAGACCTTTTTTGATGTACTCAACGATCCATTATTAGCATGTTTTAATTACTCCTATAAAAACGGTAGACTTTCAGGTACTCAACAAGAAGGCCTGATTTCATTACTACTGAAACAGGACCCAGGTGGTAAAAAGATCCAGTCTATTTTAAAACCTGGAAGCCTCTTAGACTTCAATGTAGTGCTGCGAAAATCCTGGCGAAATGCACAGCACATAGAATAAAAAAGGTTTTACCAGATATTGTTCATCCTTATCAGACAGGTTTTTACATGGTTGATATATTGGAGATAATATATGACAATTACTTGAAACAATTGAACATTATGAAACATCAAAGATACCAGGCCTGGTCTTCATAGCAGATTTTGAAACGGTGTTTATATAAAGTACGACWAAAATMTATATATAAATGCCTGGATTACTTTAATTTAGCTACCTACTCCAGACGATTTATTTTTTAAATCAAATGAGCAAAAAATATTTCATTTTATTTGGAATGCTAAGCCAGACAAAATTAAATGTGCCTATTTATATAATGAATATAGGTTTGGAGGGCAAAAATTATTAAATATTAAAGCTTTAAAGCTCTCACTAAAAGCTTCACTCATACAMAAGTTACACTTAAACCCCAGATGGTTCTCCAGTAGATTATTAAGAAAGGCTCATCCTTTGTTCAAAATGTGCTTTTTTGCCTCTATACAGATTACAACTTCTCATTTCCAACTAATTGAAAATGAAATTTTGTTTAAAGTATCGCCCTTTCTTAAACAAGCCATACAAAGATGGTTATAATTTCAGTTTATCCTCCAGAAAAGATATAACAAATATTACAACAAATGTTCTGGTTAAACTCAAATATACTGATMAACAAAAAAACGTTATTTTTTWWWAATGGTTTTATATTTATTAATGATATTATGAATATAAACGGTGGAGGTATGTCACATGTGCTGCTATCAAAAATATATGGGAATGTCTGCTCAATCCAAACATATAACCAAATATATGGGAATGTCTGCTCAATCCAAACATATAACCAAATATATGGGAATGTCTGCTCAATCCAAACTTATAACCAAATATATGGGAATGTCTGCTCAATCCAAACTTATAACCAAATATATGGCAATGTCTGCTCAATCCAAACTTATAACCAAATATATGGGAATGTCTGCTCAATCTAAACTTATAACCAAATATATGGGAATGTCTGCTCAATCTAAACTTATAACCAAATATATGGGAATGTCTGCTCAATCTAAACTTATAACCAAATATATGGGAATGTCTGCTCAATCCAAACTTATAACCAAATATATGGGAATGTCTGCTCAATCTAAACTTATAACCAAATAATTGCAGCATTACCACAAAAAATGGAGGATGCAAGCGGACAAGGGAGAYYGTGAGGAACTTGTTTGCCTGCCAAATATTAAAGGTACAAATTGTCTGAAAGGAACTGTCATAAATAGAAAAATATACCAGTTTCATTTGAGGACAGAAATGTTGACAGCTGCACCATACAGGCTGCACCATACAGGCTGCACCATACAGGCTGCACCATACAGGCTGCACCATACAGGCTGCACCATACAGGCTGCACCATACAGGTTGCACCATAAATGGGAAGAGAATTCCGATGGCACATGGATTATGAACTGGTATAAAAAACTACACTTGATTCAACATTTAGAATATTTCAATATAAATTATTATACAAAATTCTTGCCACCAACAGAATGCGATATATATATATATATATATATATATATATAGGGCGCACAACAATCTCAGCTCCGTAGATTTTGCTGTGAAGAGACAGAATCAACAGATCATTTATTCTGGTATTGTCTCTATGTAACTTGTTTCTGGTCACATGTTCAGGAAAAAAAATCACAACGTGCACTTAAAATMAACCTTKSAAATAGCAGTGTTGGGCGATATTGGAAATCCATAGTCAGTCAATAAATAATATAATAATAATATCATTTAATAAAAGTACAGAGAGATCCTTGATGAAAACCTGCTCCAGAGCACTCAGGTCCTCAGACTGAGGGCGCTTCACCTTTCAACAGGACAACGACCCTAAGCACACAGCCAAGACAACGCAGGAGTGGCTTCGGGATAAGTCTCTGAATGTCCTTGAGTGGTCCAGCCAGAGCCTGGACTTGAACCCGATCTAACATCTCTGGAGAGACCTGAAAATAGCTGGGCAGCAACGCTCCTCATTCAACGTGACAGAGCTTGAGAGAAGAATGGGAGAAACTCATTCAAAGCTTGTAGCGTTGTGGCCTTTCCAGGGAGTTTTTCCTAGCCACTGTGCCTCTACACCTGCATTGCTTGCTGTTTGGGGTTTTAGGCTGGGTTTCTGTACAGCACTTTGAGATATCAGCTGATGTACGAAGGGCTATAAAATACATTTGATTTGATTTGATTTAGCGTCATGCCCAAAAAGACTTGAGGCTGTAATCACTGCCAAAGGTGCTTCAATAAAGTACTGAGTAAAGGGTCTGAATACTTATGTAAATGTGATATTTCCTTTGCTTTGTCATTATGGGTTATTGTGTGTAGATGTATGAGAGGAAAAAGCTATTTAACCCATTTTAGAACAAGACCCTAACGTAGCAAAATGTGGAAAAAGTAAAGGGGTCTAAATACTTTCCCGAATGCACTGTATATCCCTTAGGTGGTGACACCATACATCCCTTCTTTCTGTCTGGTTTGCAGGCTCACAGCCTTCAGTCCAAACTCTCTCTCTGTTCTGTAACTCCACATTCTCTCTCCGACTGTAAAATAATGGCCAAATATCTGTAAAGTGACTGTAATGAAACACTGACACACGTCTCTGTCTCTCTAGGCTTCTTCTACTCTCTGTCTCTTTCTAGTAACATCTCTGTCTCTCAATTCAACTTGGTCTCTTTCACTCTGTCTCTGTCAATTTCAATTCAAGGGGCTTTACAAGCATGGGAAACATATGTTAACATTGCCAAAGCAAGTGAAGAAGATAATAAACAAAAGTGAAATAGGCAATAACAATTAACAGTAAACATTACACTCACAGAATTTCCAAAATAAAACATCAATTTCAAATGTCATATTATGTCTATTTACAGTGTTGRAACGATGTGCAGATAGTTCAAGTACAAAAGGGAAAACATGTGGGTTGTATTTACAGTGGTGTTGGTTTTCACTGGTTGCCCTTTTCTTGTGGCAACAGGTCCCAAATCTTGCTGCTGTGATGGCACACTGTGGTATTTTCTGGATTTTGTTGTTGTTTGTGTACATAGATTTTATAATGTCATATGTTTTTGCCCCAACACCACCTTCCATCAATTTGTATAGCAGACCCTCATGCCAAATTGAGTCAAATGCTTTTTTGAAATCAACAAAGCTTGAGATTACTTTGCCTTTGTTTTGTTTTGTTTGTTTGTCAATTAGGGTGTGCAGGGTGAATACGTGGTCTGTCGTACGGTAATTTGGTAAAAAGCCAATTTGACATTTGCTCAGTACATTGTTTTCACTGAGGAAATGTACGAGTCTGCTGTCGATGACAGTGCAGAGGATTTTCCCAAGGTTGCTGTTGACGCATATCCCACGGTAGTTATGGGGTAAAGTTTTTGTGTCTCTCTCTCTCTATCTCTCTCTCTCTCTTCTCTCTCTCTCTCTCTCTCTCTCTCTCCTCTCTCTCTTCTCTCTCTCTCTCTCTCTCTCTCTCTCTCGTCTCTTCTCTCTCTTCTCTCTCTCTCTCTTCTCTCTCTCTTTCAATAAGGGCTTTTCTCTCTCTCTCCTAGTCGGAGTGCATGCTGGGAGTGAGTGGAAGCAGGAGCGATTGGGTGGGAGCGACCTGTGTTCCAATGGCACGTTGTTTGCTATAGCGAGTCTTTTAGTTTTAAAAGGCTAATTGATCATTAGAAAACCCTTTTGCAATTATGTTAACACACCTGAAAACTGTTGTTCTGATTAAAGAAGCAATACCACTTCAAAATACATGACAGTTCAGAAGTTTGGGGTCACTTAGAAATGTCCTTGTTTTTGAAAGAAAAGSAAWWWWWWTTTACCATTAAAATAACATGACATTGATCAGAAATACAGTGTAGACATTGTTAATGCTGTAAATTACTATTMTAGTTGGAAACGGGTATTTTTAATGGAAGATCTACATAGGCGTACAGAGGCCCATTATCAGCAACCATCACACAGTGTGTATATATATTGATAAGTTGAGTTGAGTTTAATGTTATATTGTCTCACTATCACTAAGCACGTATAGGGGTGGTGGGATCGTTGAGGTTGGTTCTCTCGAGGGCGTAACCAGCGGGAGGGGCTGATTGTAATGGTCACTCGTGGAGGTGCAGAGTTTGAAAAACTTAGTCGGCGGGACATAGGGTGAAGATTCCGGCTGAGGCAGGGTGTTCTGTGGAAGAATGTAGCTTAGCAGCTGGTGCTGTCATTGGGTATGATAAAGGGAAAGGGAAGTGACATAAGTTTTCTACAAGAAACGGGGGTCATAAAAACTCAAAACGTAGGGGTGTGGCCATCCTGTTCTCAAAAGGTTTTTTGTCTTTGTCATATGACGTTGAAGAGGTAGTTGAGGGGAGGTTATTAAACATTAGATTGAGGTATGAAAACACCACTATGTGTTTAATAAATGTATATGCCCCTGTAGTGGCAGTGGAGAGGGTATGTTTTTTAGAGACATTATCATACCATTGAGAAATGTAACACTGAGGATGATTTATTTCTTGCTGGGGATTTTAACTGTACAGTCAGTGATTTAGATAGAAATCACAAAGAACCTCATATAGCCACAAAGCCTTTTTTAAAACGCCTTATTGTAACACATGAACTATGTGATATTTGGCGGAGTCAAAATGGAGGTACGAGACAGTACACATGGTCTAATGTGAAAGAGAACACCATCTCTCTGACCAGGTTAGATAGGTTTTATTGTAACACTTGTTGATGTTGGAGCAACATGGAGGCACAGGACATTACCACATGCTAATGGAGATAGAACCACCATCTCTCTGACCAGGTAGATAGGTTTTATTGTAACACTGTGTGATGTTTGGAGCCAACTATGGAGCACAGGACAGTACACATTTACTAATGTGAGATAGAACACCATTCTCGGACAGTTATGACAGTTGCTATTGTTTTGAGCATCAATCTCAGGTCTGTAGTCAAGTGAGATTAAAAAACCCAGGAGATATTCTGATCATAGTTTTAATAACAGAGGTGTGGACATTAACGCTGTAAAACCCCAGTTGAGATATTCTGATCATAGGTTTAATAACAGAGGTGGTGTACATTTAACGCTGTTTTCTTAAACCCCAGTGAGATATTCTGGATCATAGTTTAATAACAGAGGTGTGTACATTACGCTGTATAAACCTAAAAGTGGCATACTGACATTTTAATATAACTTTATGAGTGATGCTTAACTTCAATAAATGTTTTAAGTTTTTTCTCCGGGAGAGGTTGAGGCTCTAAAAGGACAGTTTATGTCCTTTTCAACAGTGGTGGGATATAGGGAAAAATCCAGAGTTTAACAATTATGTCAACAGCACACGAAGAATGTCACCAGAGATATCACCAGATCAATGAATATCTGCGAAGTTCTGAGAATAGTGGAACTCCTGACGATTAGTTGAGACCACAGGGAGATCGAGGACATATTCAGGCCTCAGAGAATAAAAGCCTCAGTTGCAGACCTGCTGGGTATCAGAGCCACTGGGGGCATTGGTGAGAAGTAAGTTGCAGGGAATCTCTGAAATAGATGCCTCATCCAAAATTTTTTGGTTTAGAAAAAATAATGAGACAAAATAATGAATTTCAATTGCCCATCAGCTGTTAGACAGGATGCTCACTAGCCTGAATAAGCAGTAGAGTTCTATTGCTGACTCTACTAGTGGAATAGATAGAGACAGTAGAGTTCTATGCTGAGCTCTACAAGTGGAATTAGAAGAGGACAGTGAGAGTTCTATGCTTGAAGCTCTACTAGTGGAATTAGAAGAGGACAGTAGAGTTCTATGCTGAGCTCAAGTGGAATTTAGATAGAGGACAGTAGAGTTCTATCTGAGCTCTACAAGTGGAATTAGAAGAGGACAGTAGAGTTCTATGCTGAGCTCTACAAGTGGAATTAGATAGAGGACAGTAGAGTTCTATGCGAGCTCTACTAGTGGAATTAGATAGAGGACAGTAGATTCTATGCTGAGCTCTACAAGTGGAAATTAGATAGAGGACAGTAGTTCTATGCTGAGCTCTACAGTGGAATTAGATAGAGGACAGTAGAGTTCTATGCTGAGCTCTACAGTGGAATTAAAGAGGACAGTAGAGTTCTATGCTGAGCTCTACAAGTGGAATTAGAAAGAGGACAGTAGAGTTCTATGCTGAGCTCTACAGTGGAATTAAAAGGGACAGTAGAGTTCTATGCTGAGCTCTACCAGTGGAATTTAAAGAGGACAGTAAGTTTATGCTGAGCTCTACAATGGAATAAAAGAGGACAGAGAGTTCTTATGCTCTGAGCTCTACAGTGGAATTAGAAGAGACAGTAAGTTACTATGCTGAGCTCTACAAGCTGCAATAGAAGAGGACAGTAGCAATCTCTCT
>NW_019943320.1:32156-50928 GCF_002910315.2 Salvelinus sp. IW2-2015
ATTAGATAGGTTATTGTAAACACTGTGTGATTTTGGAGCCAACATGAGTATACGAGACAGTAAACAACATGGTCTAATGTGAAGAAGAAACCAATCTCTCTGGACAGTTAGATAGGTTTTTATTGTAACACTTGTGATGTTTGGAGCCAACATGGAAGGGACAGGACAGTTACACAGATTTAATGTGAGATAGAACACCATCTCTCTGGCCAGGTTAGATAGGTTTTATTGTAAACATGCATGTGATGTTTGGAGCAAATATGGAAGGACGAGGACAGTACACATGGACTAATGTGAAGAAGAACACCATCTCTCTGGGACCAGGTTAGATCAGGTTTTATTGTGAACACTTGTTGATTGTTTGGAGCAACATGGAGGCACAGCGACCATACAATGGCTAATGTGAGATAGAACCACCATCTCTCTGACCAGGTAGATAGGTTTTATTGTAACACTGTGTGATGTTTGGAGCCAACATGGAGGCACAGGAAGTACACATTTACTAATGTGAGATGAGAACACCATCTCTCGGACAGGTTAGACAGTTGTATTGTTTTGAGCCATCAATCTCAGGTTGTAGTCAAGTGAGATAATAAAACCCAGGAGATATCTGATCATAGTTTATAACAGAGGTGGTACATTAACGCTGTAAAAACCCCAGTGAGATATTCTGATCATAGTTTAATTAACAGAGGTGGTGTACATTAACGCTGTTTTCTTAAAACCCCAGTGAGATATTCTGGATCATAGTTTAATAAGCAGAGGTGGGTACATTACGCTGTAAAACCTAAAAGTGGCATACTGACATTTTAATATAACTTTATGAGTGATGCCTAACTTCAATAAATGTTTTAAGTTTTTTTCTCCGGGAGAGGTGGAGGTCTCTAAAAGGACAGTTATGTTCCTTTTCAACGTGGTGGGATATAGGGAAAAATCCAGATTTAACAATTATGTCAACAGCACACGAAGAATGTCACAGAGATATCACCAGTACAATGAATATCTGCGAGTCTGAAAATAGTGGAACTCCTGACGATTAGTTGAGACACAGGAGATCTGAGGACATATTCAGGCCCTCAGAGAATAAAAGCCTCAGTTGCAGACCTGCTGGGTATCAGAGCCACTGGGGGCATTGGTGAGAAGTAAGTGTCAAGGAATCTCTGAAATAGATGCCTCATCCAAAATTTTCTGGTTTAGAAAAAATAATGAGACAAAATAATGAATTTCATTGCACATCAGCTGTTAGACAGGAGCTCACTAGCCCAAGTGGAATAGATAGAGACAGTAGAGTTCTATGCTGAGCTCTACAGTGGAATTAGAAGAGACAGTAGAGTTCTATGCTGAGCTCTACTAGTGGAAGATAAAGAGGACAGTAGAGTTCTATGCTGAGCTCTACAAGTGGAATTAGAAAGAGGACAGTAGAGTCTATGCTGAAGCTCTACAGTGGAATTAAAGGACAGTAGAGTTCTATGCTGAGCTCTACAAGTGGAATTAGATAGAGGACAGTAGAGTTCTATGCTGAGCTCTACAAGTGGAATTAGATAAGAGGACAGTAGAGATTCATGCTGAGCTCTACAAGGGAATAATAGAGACAGTAGAGTTCTATGCTGAGCTCTACAGTGGAATTAGATAGAGGACAGAGAGTTCTATGCTGAGCTCTACTAGTGGAATTAGATAGAGGACAGTAGAGTTCTATGCTGAGCTCTACAAGTGGAATTAGATAGAGGACAGTAGAGTTCTATGCTGAGCTCTACAGTGGAATTAGATAAGAGGACAGTAGAGTTCTATGCTGAGCTCTACAGTGGAATTAGAAAGAGGACAGTAAGTTTATGCTGAGCTCTACAAGTGGAATTAAAAGAGGACAGTAGAGTATATGCTGAGCTCTACCAGTGGAAATAAAGAGGACAGTAGGAGTTCTATGCTAGCTCACAATGGAATTATAAAGAGGACAGTAAGATTCTATGCTGACCTACTTAGTGGAATTAGAAAGAGGACAGTAGAGTTCTATGCTGAGCTCTACCAGTGGAATTAGAAAGAGGACAGTAGAGTTATATGCTGAGCTCTACCAGTGGAATTAGAAAGAGGACAGTAAAGTTATATGCTGAGCTCTACAAGTGTGAGTACCAGGAGGATAAATCAGAGACACGGCAGTTCCTTGGTGGACTCCCACAGGTGACTGTAGAAGCTCAGGTTGAACTAGAGCAACCACTGTCTTTGCAGGAGCTTTACACTGCATTAAAAGGCCTGGAAAATGGAAGAGCACCGGGTATTGATGGGCTTCCTGTTGACTTTTTTAAGTCTTGTTGGGCTATGTTGGGAGAGGATTGGCTAGCAATAGTTAACGATAGTTTGACCGGAGGGTTACTACCGATATGCTGCAGAAGGGCTGTCCTCACCCTACTGCCAAAAAAGGTTGACCCTATGGAGGTGAAGAACTGGAGGCCGGTGGCCTTACTGTGCACTGATTATAAGAACCTGTCCAAGGCTTTGTCCAACAGGCTGATGGAGGTGATGGGGCAAATCGCACGGACCAGTCCTAGTGGCAGGTAGATAGGGAATAACATTTCCCTGATTCTGTATTTTTTGGGACGTCTCTACGGCTATTGGGTTGGATGCTGGTCTAATTTCAATTGATCAGGAAAAGGCATTTGACTGAGTTGAGCACTTTGGAGGCTTTTGGTTTCAGCTCTGGTTTTATTGCCATGATCAGGGTGATATATGGTGACATTGAACGTGTATTGAAAGTTAACGGTGGCTTGAATGCTCCTTTTAAAGTGTGTAAATTAGGCAGGGGTGTTCGTTGTCTGGAATGTTGTATGCCATTGCAATAGAGCCACTACTAAATATCATTAGAAGTCGCATTGAAGGGGTGAACCTTTCAGAGGAAATTCCTCCTATTCGTCTCTCAGCCTATGCTGATGTAGTTATTTTGGTGAAAAAGGAAGCGGAGGTGGATAGTTTGAGTCTCATGGTTGATCGGATTAACAATGTGGTTGCCTCTGCACTGTGGCATCAGTTGTCATGTTCAGAGCCACCGTCTGGCCTTCTGACCAAGATACTGGCAATTATTGTCGATTTTTTTTGGGGGGGTAAATATCATTGGGTTCCACAAAGTGTTTTGTATTTGTCATAAGACGTGGGTGGACAAGGTCTTGTACATCTTGCTAGTAGGGCTGCTGCTTTCCGGTTTCAGTTTATTCAAAGGCTGCTTTATGGACCGAAAAATGAGGTGTGCAGAGGGGTGGCAGGTCTGGAATTACAGAAGGTAGGGGGATTAGATTTAAAGAAGGCAACATGTTTGGTTGATAGTAGCCAGATTTCTAAGGATGGAGTACCTCCGCTTTACAGAGGCATTCTTAGGGTTTGGAGTATAATGAAGGTGTCCAGACACACTAAGGCTGAGTCCAGTACATTGGCTCTGGAGGAACCCTAGTTGTTGGGTATAATGAAGGTGTCCAGACACACTAAGGGCTGAGTCAGTGTATTGGCTGCGGGAGGACCTCTAGTGTTTTGGGTAATAAATGAAGTGTCCAGCACACACTAGGCTGAGTCAGTAATTGGCTGTGAGGAAACCTCTAGTGTTTGGGGTATTAATGAAGGTGTCCAGACACACTAAGGCTGAGTCAGAAGTTGGCTGCTGGAGGGACCTCTGGTGTTTGGGGCACAAGACTGGATGTGTACAACTAGTTACATCCGAGCTGATTGGGGCACAACACCTATTAACATGGCTGCCACATAAGAGAAGAAGTGGGTACTTGTTTATTCTTTGTTTGTTAAGTATTGTCTTTTGTTTCTTATATTTTTTCTGTAGAGTTTTATTTTCTTTATATTGTATTTTTTTGTTTAACTTTTTTATTTTTCTTTTTGTTTTAATTTTGTTTTTTTATTTATTTTGCTTTAGATGTTTAATTTGACTGTGGGCTACATTTTTATGTTGTGGCTATGGTTGACATTTTTGGTTGAGTCTGAAAAGGAACGTCGCGACAACTGCTGGGAAGTTCCAGGACGGTTCTGTCCAACAGAAGAGTGGATATATGTCAAGAGTTCAAGAAAAAGCACCATGATGAAGACACCCCATTTCCAGACTTAAGGATATATACCTGATATCCCAGAGTCAGACAGACTAAGATACCGTGATATCCCGAAGTCAGACAGAACTTAAGGATTATATCCTGATATCCAGAGTCAGACAGACTAAGGATTATTACCTGATATCCCAGAGTCCAGACAGACTAAGGATTATATCCTGATATCCAGAGCAGACAGACTAAGGATATACCTGCATTATCCAGAGTCAGACAGACTAAGGATTAATCCTGATTCCAGAGTCAGACAGACTAAGGATTATACCTGATACCCAGAGTAAGAGCAGTACTAAGGATATACCTGATATCCACAGAGTTAGACAGGCTTCATACTTTTTTATGATTTTGAGAGGGTTGGAAGGGGGAGTTTGGATGAGGTGACGTGACGGAGTTATATAGGGGTGTGTCAAGGTTTTTACATACAAATAAAAAGAAAAACAGAAAAACGACAAGGTAAAGCCAGCATGGGAAGCACTGTACAAGCCACCGGTACTAGTGGCTACTAGTGATATGCAAATTGGGGTGTTCCATGGCATCATTGCAGTATGCTTTTGTATACGTCATTTATTCGATTTTGGAGATGGATGTCCTTTTTGTAATAGAGAGAAACAATGTTTTTCACGTTTTATGGAGCTGCCAGAGACTTAAAACCTCTGTTTTGAATCCTAGAGCTGTGTTTCACAGCTGTAGAGGAAATTTTCAATAACTCTGTTTTTATTTGGGGTTTTAATTACATTAAGCAAAGGAAAAGAAAATGTGCAATCTAACATTTTATTTGGGAAAGCGAAGATGTCAATTTTTCTGAGTAGAAAAAAAAGATCAGACGAGGGATATTGGTAAGAGAAAGAGTGTTTTAAAGGATTAGTTTAAAGCGAGAATAAAAGTGGAATTTTGAGTTGTAAAAGATCTCCCCACTGTGTTCGAGGAGAAGTGGGACTTATGAAGGAGAATTTGTTTTTGTGGAGGAGGGGGAGCTATTTTTTCTTAATGAAATAAATCTGAATGTAATTTTATATTATTATTCATTTATTATTTTTTATGTTAAATTTAACGAAAGTTACACATTTGTGTGTGTAATTTCTGAAAAGGCAGTGCGCCAACATTGGGTTAATGGTAAAATTAAACCTCCCTCCCTCCTCCTCCCTCCTCCTCCCTCCTCTCCCTCCCTCCCTCCCTCCTCCCCCCTCCCTCCCTCCCCTCCTCCTCCCTCCCTCCCTCCCTCCCTCCCTCCCTCCCTCACCCTCTACTCTATTCCAACTCCTGTTCAAAATACTCTTTAAAGTGACTGTCAATTTAAAGCTGACAAATGCTCACAGCTGAAACTCTATCAGCTTCTATACTGTCTAGCTGTGGACTCTTTCCAAGTCCTCCAAAACAGTCGGAGACTCCTAACTCAAACAGTTAAGGGAGAAAAGGAACTTGAATATATAGTGTGGGGGAGGAGAGAGAGAGACGAAGAGAGTGAGAGATAGATGAGAGAGAGAGAAGAGAGAGGAGAGAGCAGAGAGAGAGGACGAGAGAGAAGAGAGACGAGAGAGAGAGTAGAGAGGGAGAGGGAGAGGAGAGGGAGAGGAGAGGGAGAGGAGGAGAGGGAGGGGGGGGGAGAGTGAGGATAGATGGAGATGAGAGAGGATAGAGGGAAGAGAGAGAGTAGAGGGAGAGAGAGATCAGATAGAGGGAGAGCAAGAGAGGATAGAAGGAAGAGAGAGAGGATAGATGGAGAGAGGAGGGATTAAGCGGGAGAGAGAGAGAGAGAGAGGAGAGACGAGAGAGAGAGAGGAGAGGATAGAGGGAGAGAGAGAGAGGATAGCAGGGAGAGAGAGAGCGATAGTTGTGTGTCTGAAGGTGTTGGGAGAGAGACGATAGGATAGAGGGAGAGAGAGAGAGGATAGCTGAAGAGAGAGGATAGATGGAGAGAGAGGTTATAGATGGAGAGAGAGAGGATAGAGGGAAGAGAGAGAGAGGATAGATGGAGAGAGAGAAGAGGATAGATGAGAGAGAGAGAGCGAGGATAGATGAGAGAGAGAGAAGGATAGAGGATAGAAGGCGAGAGACGAGAGAGATAGGTGGAGAGAGAAGAGATAGAGGGCGAAGAGAGAGGATAGAGGATCGAGGGAAGAGAGATAGGATAGAGGGAGAGAGAGAGAGGATAGATGGAGAGAGAGAGGATAGATGGAGACGAGAGAGGTTATAGATGGAGAGAGAGAGGATAGATGGGAGAGGATATAGTGGAGAGAGAGAGAGATAGATGGAAGAGAGAGAGGATAGATTGGAGAGAGAGAGAGGATAGGATGAAGCGAGAGAGAGGATAGATTGGAGAGAGAGAGGTAGATGAGAGAGAGAGAGGATAAGATGGAGGAGAGAGAGATAGAATGGAGAGCGAGAGAGAATAGATGGAGAAGAGAGAGGATAAGTATGGAGAGAGAGAGAGGATAGATTGAGAGAGCAGAGAGGAATCGTGGGACGAGAGAGAGGATAGATGAGCGCGAGAGAGGATAGAGGACGAGAGAGAGGATATGGCAGGTATGAGAGAGAGGACGATGGAGAGACGAGAGGATAGATGGAAGAGAGAGAGAGGATTTAGATGGAGAGAGAGGATAGATGGAGAGCAGAGAGAGGATAGATGAGAGAGAGAGAGGAAGATGGAGAGGAGAGGATAGATGGAGAAGAGAGAGAGGATAGCTGGGGAGAGAGAGAGGGATAGATGGACGAGAGACGACGTTTTCAGCTAAACTCAAGACACTTGCGAAATGTTTAAATTGCCCCAATTGACAATTTTTACAGACTATTTAGGGGGACAAGAAACGTGTTAAAAGGAATGGATTTCAAACAGAGACCTACCTTGTGGGTTTATGCCTGTCAGTTATAGTTGTGATGAAAGATATGATTTTACTGAGTTAATAGTGTGTACTAAATTTCAGTCCAACACATACAGTAATCAGTAAAATATAGTTCCAATCGCACAAATACAGTACAGTAAATATAGTCCACCAAATATAGTCCAACCACATACAGTACAGTAAATATAGTCAAGTACATAAACCAGCTGCTTTACAACTAGCTACATGACTTCATGGCAGAACTATATCTTTCTCTATCTTACTCTTCTTTGCCTCATCGCTCTTCTTTCTGTCAGCTCTTCTTTCACTCCTTCTCCATCCCCTCTCCTACTGATTTTGAAGTGGAGTTTCAGATTTGGGGGCGAGCGAATCTTTCTTTGGTCTGTCTGTCTGAAACTCTGGTCTGGTCCTTCTCCCCTCTCGTTCTTCTCCCCTCTCTCTCTCCCCCTCTCTCTCTTCTCACACTTGGTCTATGTTGATTCTCCCTTTCTATCGGTCTTTGTCAAGAATTCCATCACTCCCTCTCCCCTCTCTCTATTACACCGGATCTGTCTAGACAGTGGTGTGGAAAATAAGAACTAAATTACATTTAACAGCAAATTGAAAAGATGGCAGAGGAGGAGTGAGCCTTATCAAGGAAGGAGGCTCAGCCCCCTCTTTCTCCCCTCCTTACAAACCTCACAGACCTACGGTATTACCTTTTTACGGTGAACGTGGTGGGTGTGTGTGTACGCCCTGTGTGTGTGTGTGCTTGTGCGCGTGAGTGTTTTTCTGTGAGTGTGTGATTGTATCACTCTTCACTCACCGATAGTGTGGCTGTGAGGGTGGGTGTGTTGTTCTCGTTGCCGGGCTGTTCGCTGTGCGTCTGTGTGGGTGTGTACAGCGTTAGGGTGTGCTCTGCCACCGTGCTCTGACCCGTGTAGTCCGCTGGCGGGTGGGGGTGGGGAGGGGCGTACTCCGCTGGGATGCCGTTCTGGGGGGGGTACTGGGCTGGGGGGTAGGGCTGGGCCATCGCTTCCGGGGGGGCTGGCCCCTCTTGGTTACCCTGAAGAAAGAGAGAGAGACCTAAAGATCAGCGTCACAGGTAACTTCCACAAAGCTGCGAACGATCTAAGAGCCAAGGCAAGAAGGGCCTTCTATGCCATCAAAAGGAACATAAAATTCAACATACCAATTAGGATCTGGCTAAAAATACTTGAATCAATTATAGAACCCATTGCCCTTCATGGTTGTGAGGTCTGGGGTCCGCTCACCAACCAATAATTCACAAAATGCGACAAACACCAATTTGAGACTCTGCATGCAGAATTCTGCAAAAATATCCTCCGTGTACAACGTAGAACACCAAATAATGCATGCAGAGCAGAATTAGGCCGATACCCGCTAATAATCAAGATCCAGAAAAGAGCCATTAAATTCCACAACCACCTAAAAGGAAGCGATTCCCAAAACTTCCATAACAAAGCCATCACCTACAGAGAGATGAACCTGGAGAATAGTCCCTTAAGCAAGCTGGTCCTGGGGCTCTGCTCACAAACACAAACAGACCCCACAGAGCCCCAGGACAGCAACACAATTAGACCCAACCAAATCATGAGAAAACAAAAAGATAATTACTTGACACATTGGAAAGGATTAACAAGAAAACAAAGCAAACTAGAATGCTATTTGGCATTAAACAGAGAGTACACATTGGCAGAATACCTGACCACTGTGACTGACCCAAACGTAAGGAAAGCTTTGACTATGTACAGGCTCAGTGAGCATAGCCTTAATATTGAGAAAGGCTGCCATAGGCAGACATGGCTCTCAAGAGAAGACAGGCTATGTGCACACTGCCCACAACATGAGTTGGAAACTGAGCTGCACTTCCTAACCTCCTGCCCAATGTATGACCATATTAGAGACACATATTTCCCTCAGATTACACAGATCCACAAAGAATTAGAAAACAAACCCGATTTTGATAAACTCCCATAACTACTGGGTGAAATACCACAGTGTGCCATCACCGCAGCAAGATGTGTGACCTGTTGCCACAAGACAAGGTCAACCAGTGAAGAACAAACACCACTGTAAATACAACCCGTATTCATGCTTATTTATTTTCCCTTTTGTACATTAACCATTTGTACATCGTTACAACACTGTATATATACATAATATGACATTTTGTAAATGTCTTTATTGTTTTGCAAATTCTGTCTGTGTAATGTTTTACTGTATTTTTATTGTTTATTTACTTTTGTTATATTATCTACCTCATTGGCTTTGTCATGTTAACACATGTTCACATGCCAATAAAGCCCTTGAATTTGAATGAATTGATTGAGAGAGAGAGAGAAGAGAGAGAGGAGAGAGATGAGAGGGAATGGGGATGGGGAAGAGGAGCAGACAGACAGACAGACAGACAGACAGACAGACAGACAGACAGAGCAGACAGACAGACAGACCGACAGACAGACGCCTACTAAGTTGTCATGATGAGGCAGTCCTGCTCTTCTAGAGGCTGATAGACTTAAAGGTTTCTCCAGCAGGGTGAAATGTACTGGATCAATAAAAGCAGCAGAGAAAGTTAATCTTGAGCTGATGCTGTTGTTTACGCACCCAACAGCCCTTTAAAGATCCTTCTGTTACACACCCAACAGCTTAGAGGAATCCTTCTGTTACCCCCCGCAAAGCCCTTAGAGATCCTTCTGTTACACACCCAACCAGCCCTTAGAGAATCCTTTCCTGTTACACACCCAATCGCCCTTCAGAGAATCCTTCTGTTACACCCCAACAGGCCCTTAGAAGAATCCTTCAGTTTAAACGCACAAGCCCTTTGAGATCTTCTGTGTACAACTCAACAGCCTTAGAGAATCTTCTGTTACACACCAACAGCCTTAGATAATCCTTCTGTTTCACACCCACAGGCCCTTAGAGAATCTTCTGTAACAACAGCTCAACACCTTAGAGAATCCTTCCTGTTACACACCCAACAGCCTTTTGAGAATCTTTCTGTTTACCACCCAACAGCCCTTAAGAGAATCCTTAAGTTAACACGCCAACAGCCCTTTGAGAATCCTTCTGTTACACACTCAACAGCCCTTAGAGAATCCTTCTCTGTTACACCTGCAACAGTCTTAGAGAATCCGCTTCAGTTACACATCAACCGCCTTAGAGAATCCTTCTGTTTACACACGCAAAAGCCCTTAGAGAATCCTTCTGTTCACACACCAGCCCTTAGAGCAATCCTTTGGTTAACACACCCAACAGCCTTAGCAGAATCCTTCTGTTTATCACACTCAACAGCCCTCTTAGAGAATCTTCTGCTTACCACCAAGCCCTTTGAGAATCTTTCTGTTCTCACACACAAATCCCTTAGAGAATCCTGTTACACGACTACACACAGCCTAAAGAATCCTTTAGTTACACACCCAACAGCCTTAGAGAATTCTTCTGGTTAACCACTCCAAGTCCCTTAGGCTCTTCTGTGTACCATCCAACAGCCCTACATACCTTCTAGTTACAAATAACACTCACCAGGGATGCATCGCCAGGGTCAGGTGGGGGAATGGGGAGGGGGGAGAGAGGAGAGGAGGGAAGGTGAGTGGGAGAGGGTTAGGCAGGAAGGGGAGAGGGGTGAGAGGAGGAAGGGGTGGGAGAGGGGTGAGTAGCGGGAGGGGAAGTGGGAGAGGGGTGACGGAGGAAGGGGAGTGGGAGAGGGGTGAGAAGCAGAAGGGGAGTGGAGAGGTGGAGAAGAGGAAGGGGAGTGGGAGAGCGGGTGAGAGCGGGGAAGGGGAGTGGGAGAGGGGTGGAGGCAGGAAGGGGAGTTTGGGAGAGGGGTGAGAGGGGGAAGGGGAGTGGGAAGGGGTGAGAGGAGGAAGGGAGTGGGAGAGGGGGAAGGGGAAGGGGAATGTGGGAGAGGGGGGAGGGGAAAGGGGAGTGGGAGAGGGGTGAGAGGGAGGAAGGGGAAGTGGAGAGGGATGAGAGGGGGAGGGGAGAGAGAGGGGAGAGGAGGAAGGGGAGAGGGGGCAGAGAGAAATGGGGGGGGAGGTGGGAGAGGGGTGAGAGGGGTGAGAGGGGGATAGAAGGCAGATAATATTCACCAACCAGGTGACGATGAATAGACGAGTCGAGAGGAGAAAGAACAGGGGCGGGGGAGAGTGTTAGGAGGGAAGAGTGGTGGGAGGTTTTGAAGGAGAGCACGAGCAAAGGGCGAGAGGGAGGGAGGTAGGGAGAAAGGGTGTGAGGGGGAGAGAGGGATGGGGGAGGTAGGAGGGGTGGGGAAGGAGATGTGAAGGGAGCAATATTTCCACGCCAGTCATTTAATATGCATACTGAGCTTGAATGAGGCCATCTGCTTCAGCAGGTTAAAAAGGAGCAGCTAGTAATGATTACCTAGCTGCATTAGCTGGAGAGCCAGTCTCACTGAGCGGATGAGGACACCACGTTTCTGTCTGTCTGTCTGTCTGTCTGTCCCTGTCTGTCTGTCTGTCTGTCTGTCTGTTCTGTCTGTGTTCTGTCTGTCATGGTCTGTTCTGTCTGTCTGTCCCTCTGACTGTCTCTGTTTCTTGTCTGTCTGTCTGTGCTCTTCTCTCTCTTCTCTCTCTCTCTCTCTCTCTCTCTCTCGCCCCTCTGAACTCTTCTCTCCATGTCTCCTCACACTCTCTCCTCCTATTTCTCTCTCCTTCTCTCTCTCTCCTCTACTTCTTCTCTCTCTGTCTCTCTGTCTGTTCTCCTGTCTCTGTCTCTCTCTCAATTACATTTTCAATTCAATTGACTTTATTGACATGGCAAGTTCATTATTACTTACATTGTCAAAGTATACATATCGAGGAAAAAAAAAAWATATATATATACAAAATATATATATATTTATATATAAATAAATGGTGGGACCAACAGCAATAATAATAGTAGTAGTGGACATGGGATTACCATTAACAACAACTACAACAACAATATTAATCAGAACAACAATACATTAAAGCAACAGTAGTAGACCAGTGTCAACATGACTGAGAAGACACATGACCTGGTAGTAGACCAGTCTCAACATGACTGAGAAGACACATGCCATGGTAGTAGACCAGTGTCAACATGACTGAGAAGACACATGCATGGTAGTAGACCAGTGTCAACATGACTGAGAAGACACATGCCATGGTAGTAGACCAGTGTCAACATGACTGAGAAGACACATGCCATGGTAGTAGACCAGTGTCAACATGACTGAGAAGACATATGACCTGGTATGAAAGACAAAACAAAACAAGAAATATTATCAACATTACTTTGCACTTTTCACTGGCTGTCCCTCTGGTTATGGCAGGAGGACACATATTTGGCTGCCAAAACTGCACATTTTGGCTTTTCACCCAATAAATATTTAATTTTTTCTTCATCTTTTATAGTTTCAAATTCTTTGTATTGAATTATAATTTTGGGAAATAAATATTCTCTTAGGTCTGAGTATTTGTCACAGTGTAATAGGAAATGCAGCTCTGTCTCTACCTCTCCCCTGGAGCAGAGTGAGCACAGCCTGTCCTCTCTGGGCAGCCAGGTTTGTCTGTGACGACTGGTCTCTATAGCCAGACTGTGCTCACTGAGTCTGTACCTAGTCAGTGTTTTCCTCAGTTTTCTATCAGTCACAGTGGTCAGATAGTCTGCCACCATGTACTGTCTGTTTAGAGACAAATAGCATTGATGTTTACTTAGATTTTTTTGTGGTGTCTTTCCAATAGGTGATATATTTTTATTTTTGTTTTGTGATGATTTAGTTGGGCCAGTTTTTCTGAGGGCTGTCCTGAGGCTCTATGGGGTTTGTTTGTGTTGGTGAACTGAGCCTCAGAACCAGCTGGCTGAGGGGACTCTTCTCTGGTTTCATCTCTTGACATTGTAGAGCTGTGTGATGGTATGTTTCGGGGTCACTTGTTTTTAGATGGTTGTAAAATTTGATGGCTCTTTTTTCTATTCGAATGAGGAGGGGGTATTGGCCCAATTCTGCCCTACATGCGTTATTTTGAGATTTTCTTTGTACTTGCAATACAGTCTTGCAAAACTCTGCATGCAATATTTCAATTGGATGTTTGTCCCATTTAGTAAATTCATTATTAGAGTGGACCCCATACTTCACTGCCATATAGAGCAATTGGTTCTATATCTGATTGAACATTTTTGAGCCAGATTCTAATTGGAATTTCGATTTTGATGTTCCTTTTAATGGCATAGAATGCTCTTCTTGCTTTGTCTCTCAGCTCATTCACAGCCATGTGAAAGCTACCTGTGTTGCTGATATTTAGTCCTAGATATGTGTAGTTTTTGGTGTGTTCTAATAGAACTGTGTCCAAATAGAATATATTTTTGTCATCCTCATTTCCGGACCTTTTTTGGAATATCATTTTATTAGGTTTTTTTAGGTTAACGGTCAGAGCCCAGGTCTGACAGAACCTGTGAAGACGATCTAGGTGCTGCTGTAACCCCGCCTTTTTAAGTGGACCCTCCTCTCTCTCTGTCCTCGTCCTCTGTTCTCTCTTCTCTCTGTCTCTCTGTCTCTCTGTCTCTTGTCTTCTCTCCTCTCTCTTCTCTCTCTCCTCTCTCTCCTCTCTCCTCTCTCCTTTCTCTCTTCTCTCTCTCTCTCTCTCTCTCTTTCTCTCTCTCTCTCTATGTCTCTCTAACACTCTCTCTTCTTGTCTCCTCTCTGTCTCTCTCTCTCTCTCTCTCTTCTCTCCTATGTTCTCGCTCACAACTCTCTCCTCTCTATTGCTCTTCTTCCGTTCTCTCTCTCTCCTCTATTCTGTCTCTCTCTGTCTCTCTCTATTGTCTTCTCTCTGTCCTCTCTCTCTTCCACTCTGATTCAGATTACCATGTCTTTCTTCCTTTCTCCTCTTTTCTAGAATAATAGGTCAAATCTGCCGTTATCAGTGATGATAAATACAGCACATGCCCAGTCTCAAAGAAATACTTGATTTTATGTTGTAAAAAGGTCAAAAGTTCTAAAAAGTTCTAAATGTTCTAAATGTTCTAAATCTAAATGTTCAAATATTCAAAAGTTCTTAAAGGTGTTCTAAAAGTCCCAAATGTTTCTAAAAGTCCAAATTTCTAAATCCCAAATGTTCTAAAAAGTCTAAATGTTCACAAAAGTTCTAAATGTTCTAATAAATTCTAAAAGTTTTAAAGATGTTCTAAGAGTTATTAAAAGTCCTAAATGTTCTAAAAGTTCTAAATGTTCTAAAAAGTCCTAAATTTCTAAAAGTTCAAATGTTCTAAAAGTTCAAAAGTTCAATGTT
This sequence comes from Salvelinus sp. IW2-2015, assembly GCF_002910315.2. Classification (NCBI taxonomy): domain Eukaryota; kingdom Metazoa; phylum Chordata; class Actinopteri; order Salmoniformes; family Salmonidae; genus Salvelinus; species Salvelinus sp. IW2-2015. The sequence continues at coordinate 46,356 of NW_019943320.1, forward strand.
CTAAACTTCTAAACGTCCTAAACGTTCAAAAGTTCTAAAAGTTCTAAAAGTTCTAAAAGTTCTAAGTGTTCGAAATGTGTCTAAAGTTCTAAATGTTCTAAAAGTTCTAAATGTTCTAAGTCCCAAATGTTCTAAATGTTCTAAAAGTCTAATGTTTTGAAAAGTTCGAAATGTTCGAAAAATTCTAAATGTTCAAAAGTTCTAAAAGTTCTAAATTTTCTAAATTAAAGTTTATCTAAAATTTCTAAATGTCTAAATGTTCTAAAAGTTCTAAAAGTTCTAAAAGTTCCAAAAGATCAAAAAGTTCTAAGTGTTCAAATGTACTAAATGTCATACTAAAATCTAAAAGTTCTAAAAGTTCTTAAAATTCTAAAAAGTTCTTAAAAGTTCTAAAGTCTAAAGTTCTAAATGTTCTAAAAGTTCTAAATGTTCTAAAAGTTCTAAAAGTTCTTAAATGTTTCTAATGTTCTTAAATACTCTAAATGTTCGAAAAAAGTTTCTAAAATGTTCTAAAAGTTTCTAAATGTTCTAAAAGTTCAAAAGTTCTAAAAGTTCTAAAATTTCTAAGTTTCTAAGTGTTCTAATGTACTAAATGTTCTAAATGGTACTAAAAGTTCTAAAAAGTTCTAAAAGTTCTAAAAGTTCTAGTAAGAATGTTCTAAAAGTTTCTTAAAAGTTCTAAAAGTTCCTAAATGTTCTAAAGTGTTCTAAGTGTTCTAAAAGTTCTAAAAGTTCTAAATTACTAAAGATGCTTAATTTCTTAAAAGTTCTAAAAGTTCTAAAAGTTCTAAAAGTTCTAAAGTTCTAAAAAGTTCTATCAATGTTCTAAAAGTTCTAAAAAGTTCTAAAAAACTCTAAAAAGTTCTAAAGTTCTAAATGTTCTAAACGTTCTAAAGTTCTAAATGTTCTAAACATTTCATTCAGATGTTCTAAAAGTTCTAAAGTGTTCTAAAAGTTTCTAAGATGTTCTAAATGTACTAAAAGTTCTAAATTTCTTTAAAAGTCTAAAAGTTCTAAAAGTTCTAAAAGTTCTAAATGTTCTAAAAAGTTTCAAAATGTTCTAAAGTTCTAAATGTTCTAAACGTTCTAAATGATCTAAATGTTCTAAAACTTCTCAATGTTCTAAATGTTCTTTATGTTGTAAAAGTTCTAAATGTTGTAAAAGTTCTAAATGTTGTAAAAGTTCTAAATGTTCTAAAAGTCCTAAATGTTCGAAAAGTTCGAAATATTCTAAATGTTCTAAAGTTCTAAATGTTGTAAAAGTCCTAAATGTTCTAAAAGTTTTAAATATTCTAAATGTTCTAAAAGATCTACATTTTCTAAAAGTTCTAAATGTTCTAAATGTTCTAAAAGTCTGAAATGTTCTAAAAGTTCTAAAAGTTCTACAAGTTCTAAATGTTCTAAAAGTTCTACATTTTCTAAAAGTTCTAAATGTTCTAAATGTTCTAAAAGTGTCAAAAAGTCTGGAAAAAAATCTGGCATCTTTTCAGAAGGTTTCTGTGATCATCATAAAGCTATTGTGGTTTTCTATACTTCCTCACACCCTGATCTGTTTCACTTGTCTTTGTACTTGTCTCCACCCCCCACAGGTGTCGCCCATCTTCCCCATTATCCCCAGTGTATTTATACCTGTGTTCTCTGTTTGTCTGTTGCAAAGTTTGTCTTGTCAGTTCTTACCAGCGTGCTTTCCCGTCTTCCTGTTTTTCTCAAATGTCTGTTTCCTAGTTTCCATTGTTCTGACCATTCTGCCTGCCCTGACCCCTTAGCCTGCCTGCTGTTCTGTACCTTCCTGACTTTGACCCAATTACGAACCTCTGCCTGTTTGGTAAATAAACATCTGTGATTCTTGCTGTCTTCATCTGGGTCTTATCCTGAGTTCTGATAGTACTAACTGGCCACAGACAAACAGGAAACACAGGTATAAATGCACAGGGGAAAATGGGGGAGATTGGCGACACCTGTAGGGGGGTGGAGACAAGCACAAAGACAGGTGAAACCGATCAGGGTTTGACTTGTTGGATTTCTCACCAATAAAAACATGTGTTATTTGAAAATCAAAATAATGACAGTGACTTAATTAACTTCATATGTCATGAGTCTGTCTTCGGTTCTCACCACAACATCACCATTACATTTAGGTCACTTAGCAGACGTGCTCATCCAGGGTGACTTACAGGAGCAATCAGGGTTAAGTGCATTGGTCAAGGGCACATAGTCCAACTTTTCACCTAGTTGGCTKTGGGATTTGAACCAGCAACCGTTCGGTTACGCTCTTAACTGCTACGCTTCCTGCCGCCCAAACATAACCATAACATTTCACCCAATCTTTTAGTCTAATTGACCACACAGTTTTACATGTGCTCCAGTTGTGGAGAGGAGAAGCTGCCTTGCACAGAAGGAGCTCATGAGAACATTCAGCACAGAACATTGAGTTAATAAATGTCACTCAGCTCTGTATGTGAGAGCCCCAGTGAGAAATGGGTCACCTCAAGTTTTATTTTTCATAAACCTAAATGAAGAGAGTGATGTGTAATATATCTTACTGGAACCTGCGCTACCACTGTCACGCATGCATGCACGCACACACGCACGCACGCACGCACGCACGCACGCACGCACACACACACACACACACACACACACACACACACACACACATTAAGCTACACGTTGCAGTAGCAACGGCAAGTCAAAATCTGCCTCTCCTCGAAAGAGAAAGGAAAAGAGAAGAAGAATAAAGGGTGAAAAGGACAGAAGCAAGAGAGGAATAGGGGAAATAGAGTAGAGGTGGAGAAATAAGAATAAAATGTGTAGAGAAAGAGGAGGAGAGAAGGAGCGAGAAAGAGGAGGAGAGGGAGAAAGAGGAGGAGAGAGAAAGAGGAGAGAGAGAGAAAGAGGAGAGAGGGAGAAAGAGGCGAGAGAGAAAGAGGAGAGAGGGAGAAAGTAGAGAAAGCGCAGAAGAGAGACACCTACACGCTAAGCTGCCGTTGCAGAGACCTGTCCCTCGAGAGAAGACAGGCTATGTGCACACTGCCCACAAAATGAGGTGGAAACTGAGCTGCACTTCCTAACCTCCTGCCAAATGTATGACCATATTAGAGACACACATTTCCCTCTGATTACACAGATCCACAAAGAATTTAAAAACAAACCCAATTTTGATAAACTCCCATATCTACTGGGTGAAATACCACAGTGTGCCATCACAGCAGCAAGATGTGTGACCTGTTGCCACAAGAAAAGGTCAACCAGTGAAGAACAAACAACATTGTAAATACAACCCATATTTAAGGTCAGAAGTTTACATACACCTTAGCCAAATACATTTAAACTCAGTTTTTCACAATTCCTGACATTTAATCCCAGTAAAAATTCCCTGTTTTAGGTCAGTTAGGATCACCACTTTAGTTTAAGAATGTGAAATGTCAGAACAATAGTAGAGAGAATGATTTATTTCAGCTTTATTTCTTTCATCACATTCCCAGTGGGTCAGAAGTTTGCATACACTCAATTAGTATTTGGTAGCATTGCCTTTAAATTATTTAACTTGGGTTAAACGTTTTGGGAAACCTTCCACAAGCTTCCCACAATAAGTTGGGTGAATTTTTGCCCATTCCTCCTGACAGAGCTGGTGTAACTGAGTCAGGTTTGTAGGCCTCCTTGCTCAAACACACTTTTTAAGTTCTGCCCACAAATTTTCTATAGGATTGAGGTAAGGACTTTGTGATGGCCACTCCAATACCTTAACTTTATTGTCCATAAGCCATTTTTCCACAACTTTGGAAGTATGCTTGTAGTCATTGTCCATTTGGAAGACCCATTTGTGACCAAGCTCTAACCTCCTGACTGATGTCTTTAAATGTTGCTTCAATATATCCACATAATTTTCCTTGCTCATGATGCCATCTATTTTGGGAAGTGCACTAGTCCCTCCTGCAGCAAAGCACCCCCACAACATGATGCTGCCACCCCCGTGCTTCACGTTTGGGATGGTGTTCTTCAGCTTGCAAGCGTCCCCCTTTTTCCTACAAACATAACAATGGTCATTGTTCATTTTATGTTTATTCATTACATTTTTTGTACTTTAACTATTTGCACATTTTTACAACATTGTACACAGGCAATAATATAACTTGAATATAATTTGAAATGTCTCAAATGTCACTTTTCTGTGTGTAATGTGTAATCCGGAAAAATGTCTTGTTGCTAGACTGGTTGCTATGCAACATAACCACAGGTTTTGCTATATTTGCTAGCTAGCTTACGTTAACTCTATGAAAAAACTGAGCAACAGCTCCACTTCTAGAGTGGCTAATATATTATTTATTACTGTTGATCTGGATGTGTCCTTTTATTGTGCACGACTGAAAAAATTGTCCCATGTTATCGTTTGTTGTTTGTCTGCCCATGTTGTTGTTTGTTGTTTGTCTGCCCATGGTGTCATTTGTTGTTTGACTGCCCATGTTGTTGTTTGTTGTTTGTATGCCCATGTTGTTGTTTGTTGTTTGTCTGCCCATGTTGTTGTTTGTTGTTTGTCTGCCCATGTTGTTGTTTGTTGTTTGTCTGCCCATGT
>NW_019943320.1:55672-78482 GCF_002910315.2 Salvelinus sp. IW2-2015
GGGGCTCCCTCCTCCCCTGGAAGTCAGTGTGTATGACTGTGTGGGGGGGGGGCTCCTCCTCCCCTGGAAGTCAGTGTGTATGACTGTGTGGGGGGGGGCTCCCTCCTCCCGGAAGTCAGTGTGTATGACTGGTGGGGGGGGCTCCCTCCTCCCCTGGAAGTCAGTGTGTATGACTGTGTGGGGGGGGCTCCCTCCTCCCCTGGAAGTCAGTGTGTATGACTGTGTGGGGGGGGCTCCCTCCCTCCCTGGAAGTCAGTGTTGTATGACTGTGTGGGGGGCTCCCTCCTCCCCTGGAAGTCAGTGTGTATGACTGTGTGGGGGGGGCTCCCTCCTCCCCTGGAAGTCAGTGTGTATGACTGTGGGGGGGGGCTCCCTCCTCCCTGGAAGTCAGTGTGTATGACTGTGTGGGGGGGGGCTCCCTCTCCCCTGGAAGTCAGTGTGTATGACTGTGTGGGGGGGGGCTCCCTCCTCCCCTGGAAGTCAGTGTGTATGACTGTGGGGGGGGCTCCTCCTCCCCTGGAAGTCAGTGTGTATGACTGTGGGGGGGGGTTCCCTCCTCCCCTGGAAGTCAGTGTGTATGACTGTGTACTTGCGGCGCGCACGGGCATGTGTGTTGGCCGTGGAACAGTGTATTTAATGTAATTCAGCCAATGGTCAGGGAGTGACTGGGACAGGGCTTGCTACAGGGTGATATCAGATACAGAGAGACTAATGATCAGGGAGTGACTGGGACAGAGTTTGGCTACAGGGTGATATCAGATACAGAAGAGACTGGGGATATAAATTGTCTTCTGAAAGACAACTGATGATAGAAGCAGCATTGGACAACATCACACCTTGACACTCTGCAGTTGGGCCATCGTTGTCCCGAGTGTGCGTTTGACCCATGTTCACACCCACACACACACACACACACACACACACACACACACACACACACACACACACACACACACACACACACACACACACACACACACACACACACACACACACACACACACACACACACACACACACACACACACACACACACACACACACACACACACACACACACACACACACACACACACACAGAGATAGGGGCCCAGACCCCTCACATCAACACAACTGCTTTGTTCCACTCTTAAAGAAGACAACTAATGAAGGAAGGGAAGCAGAGGCGTAGCACCGCAGAGGTCAATACACCATGGAGCCTCAACCACAATGAATACACACACAAACACCACACAGACACCCACACCATGCAAAAGTCACAGCATACACTAATGAAACCCCAAAAACACATTCCTCCACCTCTACCTTCACCTCACAAACCTTTGAGGAACAAATCATTATTAAGCCCAGCTTCAACAGTTGCAAAAAACTGAAATAATTAGAAAAACATTTGAAGCCTATTATTGACAACTAACAGACAGAGACAGCAAAAGAGAGAGAAAAACAGAATGGCACAACATAGCGGGTTAAGTCTGGCAGACGAGACAGCAAAAAAGAGAGAGAGAAAAGCAGAATAGCACAACATAGGGGTTAAGTCTGGCAGACAGAGACAGCAAAAGAGAGAGAGAAAAGCAGAATAGACAACATAGCGGGTTAAGTCTGGCGGACAGAGACAGCAAAAGAGAGAGAAAAAGCAAGATGCACAACATTAGCGGAGTTAAGTCTGGGACAGAGACAGGCAAAAGAGAAGAAAAAGCAGAATAGCACAAACATAGCGGTAAGTCTGGCGACAGAACAGCAAAAGAGAGAGAGAAAAGCAGAATAGCACACACAGAACGGTTTAAGTCTGGCAGACAGGAGAAGCAAAAGAGAAGAGAAAAGCAAAAATAGCACAAACCATAGCGGTTAAGATCTGGCTGACAGAGACAGCAAAGAAGAAGAGAAAGCAGAATAGACAACATGCGGGTAAAGTCTGCGGACAGAGACAGCAAAAGAAGAGAGAAAAGCAGAATAGCACAACATAGCGGTTAAGCTGCAGACAGAGACAGCAAAAAGAGAAGAGAAAAGCAGAATACCACAACATACGGCGTTAAGTCTGCAGACAGAGGACAGCAAAGAGAGAGAGAAAAGCAGATTATAGACAACATAGCGGCTAGTTAAGTCTGCGGACAGACGACAGCAAGGAGAGAAAAAGCAGCATAGACACAAGCGGTTAAGTTGCGCGACAGAACAGCAAAAGAGAGAAAGAGAAAACAAGAATAGCACCAACATAGCGAGTAAAGTCTGGCAGCGACAGAGACAGCAAAAGAGAGAGAGAAAAGCAGAATAGCACAACATAGCGGGTTAAGTCTGGCGGACAGAAAGGTACTATCCTTTCTAATTTATATCCTCTGTTTTCATCACACTCTCTTCTCTCTTCTCACTCTCTAACATTGTACTTCCTCTCTCTCTCCTTCTCACTGTCTTTCTCTAATCTACTTCCCCTCTCTCTCCATCCCTCACTCTCTTTCTTTAACATTCTTCCCTCCCTTTACCTGAGTAGCCCCATAACTCCAGGCTGTCTAATTTGTTCAGTCTCTGTGATTTCCCTTTTTAATAATGTTTATTCATTAGGGCTGTCTGCTGTGCTGTCACGCTGCGTATTATTTTATTCAGGCATCATTAGGTTGTCCTGTTTCACAAGCCCGGGTCCGTCCTATCGATAACTCAACCAAACCCAACGCTCCCTGTTGTGGCTAGCGCGCTAACAGACGCCACCATGGCAACCATACATCTGGCACTGGCCTGGCAACGACAGCCAGAAGAATGGAGTTACAGGCCAGTCACCTGAATGCAGGGCTGCCAACATTGCACACACACACAAACACACACACACACACTGATCATCTATCAGGCTAAGCCAAGCCACAATGTTGTTCTAATTATTAACTCTTACCCTACATTTTCCATGCCCCCAAGGAAATCTAATCTCTCACTCTTCTTATTTGAATTCCATGCTGTCACTGTCATTTGTCCACTCAAGCTTAACATTATTGTCATCTATCGCCCACCAYGTGCCCTTGAAGAATTCCTCAATGAGCTTGATACATTGATAAGTGTATTTCCTGACGATGGCTCACCGCTCTTCATACTTGGCGACTTCAACCGCCCGAAGTCTGCCTTTCTTTCCAACTCTCTCTTTCCTCACCTTGCCCCTTTTGACATCACCCTTTCCCGGTCTCCTACAACTCAAAAGGCAGAAAATATGCTTGACCCTCATCATTACTGAAGGATGTTCTCCTACTAATCTCACCCTCCTCCAGGTCTCTGATCCCCGCTTTGTTTCCTTTTCTGTCTCCTTTCCTCCAACCCTAACCACTCAGCCCCTACCCAGATGGACGTGCGCCGTCGCAATCTTCTCTTTCTCTCTCTCTAGTCTAACCTCTTCTATCCTAGAATCTCCCCCTTCTGCTGAATCCGACCCCACTCCCCTACCTTTACACATCCTATGAATCGCTCTGTCCCCTTTCCTCCTGGCCGAGTTGGCCTTCCCCTCCTGCTCCGTGGCTGAATGACTCATTGCAAGCTTACAGAAAAGGGCTGCAGGCAGCTGAGCTAAACTTCCGGAGGACCTATCATCCTTTCACTTCCTCCTCTCAACTTTTTTTCTTGCTCTGTATTCGCTGCTAAAGCCACTTTCTACCACTCTAAATGTCAAGCTTCTGCTTAAAACCCTAGGAAACTATGTTCCACCTTCTCCTCCCTCCTTATTCCTTCACCCCTTCCCCCCCTCTTCCATCAGTCAGCTTATTGAGTCCACTGGTCCCACTCACACAGAACTACCCTACAACCTTGACCTCTTTCTCCACTTTCTCTCCAGGTGACATCCTGCGACTAGTGAGGTCTGGCCGCCCAACAACCTGCCCGCTCGACCCCATCCCCTCCTCCCTTATCCAGACCATCTCTGGAGACCTTCTCCCATTCCTCACTTCCTTCATCAACTCATCCCTGACCACTGGCTGCATCCCCTCTGACTTGAAAATGGCCCGAGTTGCTCCCCTCCTCAAGATACCAACACTCGACTCCCCTCCTCAAGAAACCAACACTCGACTCCCCTCCTCAAGAAACCAACACTCGACTCCCCTTCTCAAGAAACCAACACTCGACTCCCCTCCTCAAGAAACCAACACTCGANTCCCCTTCTCAAGAAACCAACACTCGACTCCCCTCCTCAAGAAACCAACACTCGACTCCCCTTCTCAAGAAACCAACACTCGACTCCTCTCCTCAAGAAACCAACACTCGACTCCCCTTCTCAAGAAACCAACACTCGACTCCCCTCCTCAAGAAACCAACACTCGACTCATCTGACATCAAAAACGATACACCTGTATTCCTTCTTTTTTTTCTTTCCTAAACACTTGAGCGTTCTGTCTCTGTTCAACTTTCTCGTTATCTCTCTCAGAACATTCTTATTGACCCAAACCAGTCAGGCTTCAAGACGGGTCACTCAACCGAGACTGCTCTTCTCTGTATCACGGAGGCTCTCCACACTCCCAAAGCTGACTCTCTCTCCTCTGTTCTCATCCTCCTAGATCCATCTGCTGCCTCAGGGCTGGGTGTCTCAGGCTCTGCACACTCTTGAATTGCATCCTAAATGGCAGGCTGCTCCTACCAGGTGTTGTGGAGAGGATCTGTGTCTGCACCACGTACTCTCACTCCTGGTGTCCCCCAGGGCTCGGTTCTAGGCACTCTCCTCTTTATACAGACTTATACACAAGTCAGTCGACTCCGTCTCTCCAATCATTGCTATGCGAATGACACTCAACTACTTTTCTCTTTCCCCTCTTCTGACACCCAGGTGGCGACACGCATCACCGCTTGCCTGGCAGATATCTCAGCTTGGATGTCGGCCCACCACCTCAAGCTCCTCCTCAACAAGAAGGAACTACCCTTCCTCCCGGCGAAGGCCTGCCAGGTCAAATACCTCTCCATCACGGTTGACAACTCCACAGTGTCGCCCTCCCAGAGTGCAAAGAAGTCTGATTCTACTGATAGCTGCAATATTAGCTTCCATCTGTTCCAGGTATAATACACTCATGAAATTAAACCCTCGCCATGTGCAGTAATTATGGCAGAAATTAGTAGCTAAATAAGCAGAGAAACAGACAGGAGAGGAGAGAACAAACAGAAAAGTGTCAGAAACAATCAACAGGCTAACAAACACAAAATGAGAAGATGATTCTAATTGCTGTGGTTATAAAGGGGACCGGAATCACAGACAATCAATAGACAATAGACCAATGCAGGAATTGTGGAAGCAAACTCACAAGTCAAAGGTTGCACCAAACAACTCTCCAAAGTGTTATGAAGGGAATACAGTACCATTTAGGATGTTGCCTCAGACTGTATGACTTGTTCATGTCATCAATCAACAAAGTTATAGGATAGTCAACCTGCATACAGTCAATTAATATAAGAATCTGATACAGCAAGTGTATTGGAATGAGACTTTAGAGGCTTTTGATCCTTAGCACACCTTTTTGATTGACATATCCAGATCTTACAATCTTGCGTTCCATGGAAGAAGAACAACTACTAAAGTACAGCGTAAAATAAAAACAAACATGGCTGACCAATGGTATTATTACATCCCTTTCTTTTACATGTACGTCATTTAGCAGACACTCTTATACAGAGCGACTTATTGGAGCAATTAGGGCTAAGTGCCTTGCTCAAGGGCACATCGGCATATTCTTTCACCTAGTCGGCCCCGAACCAGCAACCTTTTTGATTACTGGCCCAACGCTCTAACCGCTATATCTTTCAAAGCTTAATCCACACAACCATGTGAGATTCAAAACATATAGAAACAAATTCTATCAAATTACTAAAACAACCCAAACATGTACACTATGACAGTGAACTGTCACTGCATTAGAACAATATGAGAGCACTATCAATGACATCCTCAATACAAAGATGAAACCCCAAATCCTTCCCCAATGAATTCCTAGTCCACGGATCACTTACTTCTGATGCAACAACAGTAGCACACAAATTTTATCTGTTTTTCAAAGAAATTTGGCCCGCTTTAGACGACAAAATGTATGAATCTGTCCCAATCTAGCAAGTTTCAATTTACCCCTGTGTCCTGTAATGAGGTGCGTGACATCTTATTATCTCCGGAAAAACACTTCCTCTGATCACGACAGATTGGATACTAAGCCGGCTAAAGAAATGGTTGATTTCATTATCACACCTCTTGTCCCCATTTTCAATCTATAATTTGCTAAGGGCATTATGTCCTAAGAACTGAAAACGGCCAAAATTGTTTCAATTCAGAAAGCTGTTGATCCAGCAAACTTTACAAATAACAGAGAGATTAAGTGTGGTGTGCCGCAAGGATCAATTCTTGGACCACTATTATTTTAATTATATTTTAATTATTTTACTATTATTATTTATGATTTATTTAAATGATTTGGCCAATGCATCCAAAGTGCTCTCCCAGATATTATTTGCTGATGATACACGTGTTTTACTCTCAGAAAGATTTAAATGACTGTCACACCCTGACCTTAGTTATATATGTGTTTTCTGTATTATTTTGGTCAGGTCAGGGTGTGATGTTGGTGGGTATGTGTGTTTTGTGTTGTCTAGGGTTTTTTGTAGATCTATGGGGTTTTTGTAAGTCTAGGTTATCTAGCTGTTTATCGTTGTCTCTAATTGGGGATCCTATTTAGGTTGCCATTTTCCATTTAGGTTTTGTGGGTTATTGTCTATGTGTAGTTGCATGTCAGCACTCGTTTGATTAGCTTCACGTTCATTTTGTTATTTTGTTAGTTTGTTTAGTGTTCTTTGTGAATTAAAGAAGAATGTATTCACATCACGCTGCGCCTTGGTCTCCTCCTTACGACGAACGTGACAGAATAACCCACCATAAAAAGGACCAAGCAGCGTGATAAAGAGGAGTGGACATCATGAACGTGACAATGACCTTATTAATGTTGTTAATGATGAATTATGTAATATCTCAAAGTGGTTGAAAATTAAGAAATAGTCACTGAATCAACAACAACAAAAAGCTAACGTTTTAAAATTTGGTCGACAGAAAATAACATACAATGCAGATTATATAGGGGTCCATATTGATAATATAGTTGTTGTACTCATGCCTGTACAACACGCTTTCTTGGTGTTCTGATTGATGATGAATTGTCATGGAAACCACACATAAAGACAATAACCTCTGAGAATCGTCCCAAAAATGTGGAATACTTGGCAAAATGAGATGTCTCCTAAACAGAAGCACTGCTCTCAGTCTTTAATACACAATGATCTTCCTATTCACCAGTTACTGTAACAGTATATGGACCAGCACACACCAAACCAAAACTATCACCTGCAGAAACGCTCTGTAGGAATAATTTAATCTGCCGGTACGAGAGGTCATTCAGCACCATTTTTGAAAAAATGAGGACTCTTGAATATTTATCAAATTAATTATATTCAAGTTGCTCAATTTGTTTATACGGCACTTTAAATCACTTATTACCCATTTTCTATCAAAAAGTATTTTACAGCCACATGAATTCCATAACTACTCAACAAGACACAGACAAACCACYTCACCCATATTCAAGAAGAAACAACAAACAAAACAACAAACAAAACAACAAACAAAACAACAAACAAAACAACCTAACCTTATGATCTGTAAAATATTCCCGCCTGATTTTGCCAAACTATCCCCGTAGTTTGGCAAATGCCAGTAGCATTCTGTTCAGATGTTCTATTCCTTCATCTCTTTAGCGTCCAGTTTTATTTAATTGTTTGTTTGTCCCCATTGCTGACCCTGTGTGATTTATGACCATTTGGGGGGGGGGGGGTTCCCCTCCTGCACAGACGGTTGTTGTTCTTGTTTTTCATTTTTTAAATTATTGTTACAAACTGTTTTTCTATTTGTGTAAATAAACTAAACTAAACCTAACTAAACTAAACGTGTTGAACTTGGTGAAAAGTGCTCTGGTTTATTGTTTAACGTCAGAAGACTAGTGGCTAAAATGGTTCTGCTACGTCCAATGAGATTACAGTACATACAAGTGGTGAGAGGGGAGCTTTGTGTAACAGTAGTCCAACGTTTCTCTCTTTGTGTGTGTATGTCTGCACACTCACCCATGTGCACACACACACACAGACACACACAGACACACAGACACACAGACACACAGACACACAGACACACACACACACACACACACACACACACACACACAACAAACCACACACCACACACACACACACACAACACACACCACACAAACTGATCTGACAGAAAGCAGGGAATCTAATTTAACACTTGACTGAGCAGATATTGGCCAACACTCCCAGACTCTCACCGGCAGAGCAGGGACAACCCTACCCATCGTGTGTGTGTGTGTGTGTGTGTGTGGTGTGTGTGTGTGTGTGTGTGTGTGTGTGGTGTGTGTGTTGTGTGTGTGTGTGTGTGTGGTGTGTGTGTGTGTGTGTGTGTGTGTGTGTGTGTTGTGTGTGTGTTGGTGTGTGTGTGTGTATTTCCAGACCCTTGAGACCAAGGGATATCCCTGGACTAGAAAACAGGATAGCTGAGGACTGGGTTAAAGTAGATGAATGGAGGAAGGAGAGAGAAAGTGAAATGGAGGAGAGGGGTGAGGTAAAAGAAAAGAGAAAGAGAGAGAGAGGAAAGAGAGAGAGAGAGAGGAGTAAGAGGAGAGAGAGAAAGAGAATGGTGGAAAGGAAACAGAAGAGAGGACTAGTAGAGTCAATATGTCCAATAAATCAGATATGTCCTGCGAGACAGAGTAAAGAGTAGTGTAGCAGAGGTTAGCTACTTGTGATTCTGCTCTGGTCTGCAGCCGGGGCCGCTGGCGTCTCCCTCCAGACCTGCTACATAAATATCCACTAACACCAGTAACAATGGAACATATGTAATCTGCCTCACTGCCCCATTCAATCAGACCCACACACAAAGCCATGGCAGAGAGAGTGAGAGAAATTGAATTGAATTGAGAGGAGAGAGTGAACAGCGAGAGACACACACACACACACACACAACACACACACACACACACACACACACACACACACACACACACACACACACACACACACACACACACACAACACACACACACACACACACACACACACACACACACACACACACACACACACACACAAACACACTGCCTTCTATAAAGGCTCATCCAATTAGTTGTCAGGTCTTAAGGGTGTTGTGATCAGAGAGATGATAAGCCTCATCTTTCGTCTCCCTCTGTCCCAACTGCAGCCAACAAGATACCATCAGCCATAATGATCCTTGATTCTCATCTCCTTTAATGACTGGGTTTACTTACTTGCATGCTTGTGTGTGTGCTGTGTGTGTGTGTGTGTGTGTGTGTGTTTGGTGTGTGTGTGTGTGTGTGTGTGTGTGTTGTGTGTGTGTGTGTGTGTGTGTGTGTGTGTGTGTGTGTGTGTGTGTGTGTGTGTGTGTGGTTTGTGTGTGTGTGTGGTGTGTGTGTGTGTGTGTGTGTGTGTGTGTGTGTGTGTGTGTGTGTGTGTGTCTTTGTTGTTTGCGTGTGTGCGTGTGCGTGCGCGTGCGTGTGTTTGTAAACCTCACCATCGACTGCTAGGCGGTACTCTGCTGTAAGTGGTTAACTTCTTGGCGCACAGACCCGATTACGACCATTTTCCTAACAACCGTGAATTGCGAGAGCCAAATTCAAAATAATACTAAAAATTATATAATCATGGAATCACAAGTGAAATATACCAAAACACAGCTTGCTTGTTGTTTATCACCTCTCGTGTCAGATTTTGAAAAGATGCTTTACAGCGAAAGCAATACTCCCAGTTACAAAAATAAATGTTTATTTTTGTTCGATAAATATTAGTTTTATAACAAAAAAACGCATTTGGTTGCGCGTTATGGTCAGAAAACCATGCTCGTTCGCGTCCTGAAAGCCAGAAGAAATTCCCAAACGTATCAGATTCAAAATATTACACTAAATATTTATAATCATGCAATCACAAGTGAAAATATACCAAAACACAGCTTAGCTTTGTTGTTAATCCACCTATCGTGTCAGATTTTGAAAATATGCTTTGAAAGAAAGCATCTAAGCTTTTGTGAGTGTATCAATCAATGCTAGAACAGTTGCTAAAATTAGCTTGGTTAGCTTGGTCACGAAAGTCAGAAAATCAATAAAATGAATCGCTTACCTTTGATAATCTTCGGATGTTTGCACTACGAGACTCCAGTTTACACAACAAATGTTCTTTTTGTCCGATAAATATTACTTTTATAACAAAAAAACGCTATTTGGGTTACGCGTTATGTTCAGAAAACCAAAGCCTCATTCCGTTCGACGAAAATTCCAAAAGTATCGTAATGGTCGTAGAAACATGTCAAATGTTTTTTATAATCAATCCTCAGGTTGTTTTTAACAAACATAATCGATAATATTTCAACCGGACCGTACCTACTCAATAAGAGAGAAAAATAAAATGAGAGCTACCCTCTCGAACGGAACTAATCCGAGGACACCTGACTACTTTGAAAAATCGCGCAAATTTTTCAAATAAAAGCCTGAACTATGTCTAAAGCACAGCCTGAGAAGCATTTGGAAAAGGAATCTGGTTCATACCCCTTTAAATGGAAGAAAGACGGGCCAGGAAACACAGATAAAAAAAAATAAAAAAAATCACGTCCGGGTTAGATTTCTCAGGTTTTCGCCTGCAGAATCAGTTTTGTTATACTCAGAGACAATATTTTGACAGTTTTGGAAACTTTGGAGGTTTCTATCCTAATCTGTAAATTATATGCATATTCTAGATCTTGGACCTGAGAAATAGTCCGTTTAACTTGGAAGTTATTTTTATTTATTTTTTGAAAAGAAATCTGACCCTAGCGTCAAGAGGTTAAACTTCTCTTGGGTAGGGCAGCATTCGGAATTTTGGATGAAAAGCATGCCCAAATTAAAACTGCCTGCTTCTCGGGCCCAGAAGATATGATATGCATATAACTGGTAGATTTGGATAGAAAACACTCTAAAGTTTCCAAAACTGTTAAAATAGTGTCTGTGAATATAACAGAACTGATTTGGCAGGCGAAAACCTGAGAAATCAATTCAGGAAGTGTTTTTTGGGGGGGTGTGTGGCTGTCCTGTCTGGGAGAGACGGTTCTCTGGTTAGTGTTTAACCGAGAGTTCTCGCTTAATAGTCATAGCGTGGATTGGGTTAACACATTGTGGAATAGAATGTACGGATATGATCTCGTGTGTGTGGTGAATTGACCTGACATCCTATCTATTATAGCTTGGTAGGTGCAGGACTCTTGGAGTACAGTGTCTGAGGTGTGATGTGGTAATCATTGGGTCGGGTCTGTTTATTCTTCTTCGTGTAGTTTTCTATTCAATGCCATTACAGTATCCATTGACTTAGGACTCAAATTGCAGTTCCTATGCCTTCCACTAGATGTCAACAGTCTTTAGAAATTGTTTCAGGCTTAAATTCTGAAAAATGAGTAAGTAAGAGCAGTCTGAATGAGTGGACCCTAAAGTGTCACAGAGCTTTTTCATGCGCGCGACCGAGAGAGTGCCTTTCTTGTTTACCTTTTATATTGACGACGTTATTGTCTAGTTGAAATATTATRGATTATTTAGGCTAAAAACAACCTGAGGATTGAATATAAACATKGTTTGACATGTTTCTATGAACTTTACGGACACAATTTTGATTTTTTTGTCTGCCTGTTTTGACTGCGTTTGAGCCTGTGGATTACTGAAGAAAAGGCGCGAACAAAACTGAGGTTTGTGGATATAAAGAGACTTTATGGAACAAAAGGAACACTTATTGAGTAAATTAATGTCTGCTGAGTGCAACCATATGAAGATCATCAAAGGTAAGAGATTAATTGTATCTCTATTTCTGACTTGTGTAACTCTTCTACTTGGCTGGTTACTGTTTGTAATGATTTGTCTGCTGGGCTATGTTCTCAAATAATCGTAAGGTATGCTTTCGCCATAAAGCATTTTTTAAATCTGACACCGTGGTTGGATTCACAAGAAGTTAATCTTTAAACCTATGTAAACTATGTTTTGTTTTCTGAATTTTTATAATGAGTATTTCTGTATTTGAATTTGGACGCTAACGTCTCACGTACCCAAGAGAGGTTAAGGCTATTATGGAGCAAATCAGTTAGCTCATAGGCAGCCTACCACCTGTGAGAACCCCCAACCACTCAGAAACTTTTCCCCTGTGAGTGGTGAGGTTGTACAGCCTACCCCGGTTCCCCAAGAAACCCGCTTACATCCTCCGGAGCGATACACTGGGGATACTGGTACCTGCCGGGTTTTCTTTCTCAGTACTCGCTTATTTTTGAGCTACAGCCATCTTCGTTTCCTTCGGACCGATCTAAGATACAATATATTATTACGCTAATGTCGGGAAGGGCGCTTTCCTGGGTGATGGCTGTTTGGGAGCAACAATCTTCCTTTTGTCGTCATCTGGAAGACTTTATGGCAGAGGTGAGAAAGGTTTTCGATTCTCCGGTATCCGGGAGAGAGGCGGCTCATAAACTGCTGGATTTAAGTCAAAATTCTCCTAGTATGGCAGACTACGCTGTTGACTTTTGCACACTGGCCACCAAGAGTGCCTGGAATCCGGAGTCCCTTTTTGATACCTTACTTCACGGACTATCTGAGGAGATAAAGGATGAGCAAGCCACTCGGGAATTGCCGGTGGACCTCGATTCCCTCATCGCCCTCACCATTAAAATTGATGGACGGCTAAGGGAACGCAGGAGTGAGAGGAGGTCTGGTCTAGGTCACACTTGTTCATCCACAGTGGCTCGCTCACTTTCGAAGGAATCCGGAAGTCCTTGAAGGCTATTTTTCAGAGAGAATCCGAAGCCACCCGAGCTCCCTCGAGAATCATCAGCGACGGGTGAGTCGGATACTCCGGAACCTATGCAACTGGGCAGAGCTAGATTATCGTCTAACGAATGTTCACATAGGCTGTGTTCCAACAGCTGTCTGTACTGTGGGGCTGCAGGACATTATATAGCCACCTGCCCAGTTAAGAGACCTATCTCTATAGTAGGCACAAGTACTCTGGTGAGCCAGATTTGGAATCCTCTAATTCCCATCAACCGTACTCTCCCCTTTTTTTATACTGCTGGGGAGAGACCAGTCTGAATCTCTTCGGGAGCTCATTGACTCTGAGTCAGATGAGAGTTTTATGGATGCTACTCTAGTTTCTGAATTAGCTATTCCCACTCAACTCCTCTCTGTTCCCATGGAAGCAAGAGCACTGGACGGACGCTCCATTGGTAGAGTTACCCACAGCACTGTTCCTGTTAATCTGTGGGTTTCAGGAAATCACAGTGAAGCAATACAGCTTCTCCTCATTGAGTCTCCCCATTATTTCTATCTCTACTTTACACTTTCTTCCACTGCAAACCAACCATTCCAGTGTTTTAAATTTTTTTTTACTTGCTATATTGTATTTACTTCGCCACCATGGCCTTTTATATTTTTATTTATTTATATATATATTTTGTTTGCCTTCACCTCCCTTATCTCACCTCACTTGCTCACATTGTATTAGACTATTTTTCACTGTATTATTGACTGTATGCTTTGGTTTTACTCCATGTGTAACTATGTGTTGTTGTATGTGTCGAACTGCTTTGCTTTATCTTGGCCAGGTCGCAATTGTAAATGAGAACGTGTTGTCAATTTGCCTACCTGGTTAAATAAAGGTGAAATAAAAAAATATATAAAAAATGTTCCTGTTGTTTTGGGATTTTCTTGGCTCAAGAAACACAACCCCGTTAATGACTGGACCACAAGTTCGAACCTGGGTTGGAGTCTGTTTTGCCATTCCCATTGCCTCAAAGCAACGTAGCCTTCCCCGAGACAGCCTCCTCAGGGCTTAAGTCAAGTCTCTGATGTCTCTACCGTCCCAACAGAGTACCACAACCTCCTGGAGGTTTTCAGCTAGGTACAGGCTACTTCTCTTCCCCTGCACCATCCTTATGATTGTGCCATTGTTCTCCTCCCAGGCACCACACCACCTCGTGGTCGGCTATATTCTCTATCCGAGCCGGAGACCAAGGCCATGCAGGAGTACATAGAGGAGTCTCTGGCTACTGGGGCCGTCCGTCCGTCTGCTTCTCCTGCCGGTGCAGGGATTTTCTTTGTCGAGAAGAAGGACAAGACCCTGCCTCCGTACATTGACTACCGGGGTCTTAATGATATTACGATTAAGAATCGTTACCCCTACCGCTCCTCTCTTTGGCTTTTGAACCTCTCCGGGGGCCACCATTTTTTTCCAAGCTGGACCTTCGGAATTCCTACCACCTGGTTCGGATAGGCGAAGGAGAGCATTCAACACAGCCAGAGGACATCATATGAGTACCAGGTCATGGCGTTTGGATTCCAGGCCCTGGTAAACGATGTGCTCCGGGACATGCTAAAACAGTTTGTGTTCATATACCTTGACGACATCCTGTTTTTTTCCTGATCTGCCCAAGAACATGTTCTGCATGTCAGACAGGTCCTCCTGGAGAACCAATTGTTCTTAAAAGACAAGAAGTGTGAGTTTCAACGCGCTACCATCTCCGTTCTGGGATATGTCATTGCTGAGGGAAATGTTCAGAAGGATCCTGGAAAGGTGAAAGCAGTGGTGGATTGGCCTCAACCCACATCCAGGGTGCAGTTGCAACGTTTCCTAAGTTACCTTCAGCCAAGGAGACCGCCCAGCTTATGGGGCAGCACGTTTTCTGTATCCATGGACTCCCTGTTGACGTTGCCTCGGACCGGGGTCCTCAGTTCTCATCCCAATTCTGGAAGGCATTCTGCACTCTTATTGGGTGGTCAGCCAGCCTGTCTTCTGGGTTTCATCCCCAATCTAACGGCCAGTCGGAGCGAGCCAATCAAGATTTGGAGACGGCACTCCGGTGTCTGGTTGCCAGTAACCCCACCACCTGGAGTCAGCAACTGGTCTGGGTGGAATATGCCAGGAACACTCTCCCTTGCTCGGTTACTGGACTATCCCCTTTCGAATGACATCCCGGTCAGCCGGGTATGCTCCCAGGTAGGATGCCAGGTAGGACGCCAGGTGGCGTCCCTGGCCGAGCGAGATAAATGTCCCTTTCTCTTGGAACTTTTTTTTAAGTGTAATGTTACGGTTATTTTAGAATGTTTGTTAATGTTAACATGTTTTCCCATGCCAATTAAAGCCCTTTGAAATTGAAATTGAATTGAATTGATTGAGAGAGAGAGAGAGAGAGAAGTAGAGAGAGAGAGAGAGAGAGAGAGAGAAGAAGAGAGAGAGAGAGAGAAGGAGAGAGAGAGAGAGAGAAGAGGAGAGAGAGAGAGAGAGAGAGGAGAGAGAGAGAGAGAGAGAAGAGAGAGGAGAGAGAGAGAGAGAGAGAGAGAGAGACATTTTTTTTATTAATGAACATCGTGGAATTATAATGCTAATTTAGTACATCTGAGCGCCTCAACAACAATGGCAGTTCAACAATGGCTAACCCAAACTGTAGCACACACGCTTACAAATACCAAAGGAGAACAAACATAGTAAACCAACCTTAGACAAGGGAGATCAAATCAGCTTAATCACATATCAAATACCTGTGGAGGACAGTACTCCTGTTAAGTACAATTGTTGGCCTGCAACCTGTGGTCATGGTGGCTCATCAATGCTACAGCCGCCACCACAGCGGATCAAATGGTCCTGCGCTTCTGGGGGTGCTGGGGTATATGCTAAATCGATGCCATCTGGACCAGAGATCTGTAGGGGATTATGATTATGATAGGCGGATTTAGAATGTTCTGCTTATGTTCTGCCCCGCGCAACGCAACACAACCAGGACCTGAATCAAATATTCATCATGGTGGGATTCCTCATAGGGATGGGTCAATTCCCTTACATCTATTGGGAGAACGTTTAAACCCATTGCCAATAAAAAAACACAACTAAACACACACAAAAAGAAGACACACAACTGTTACGTTACCACTCCTAGAGAAACCCCCTCAAGCACACAAACCAGTTTTCAGCACAACAACCATGTAGTTCAGGGGCAGAAGAGAGGAAGCAGACGACGAAACCTAGAGTCCAGATAATTACAAAATAGTATGTTGTCCCTGCGGAAACAGCTGTATCTGCTCCCGAAGCACTGTGACACCGGGACACAGACTATTGAAACCACTTACAGTGACGGCTGTGGCCACTTGCCTCCTCTGAACCTCACGCCTCGGCACGTAGAACTCCCACCCTGCAACGTGAATCCACGCGACACTGACACCCTGCAAACTCACCCTGCCTGGAACTCCACCCTGACACTGAACTCCACCGCCCCACTGAACTCCACCTCTCACTGAACTCCAACCTCACTGAACTCCACCTCCCACTGAACTCAGCACCTCACTGAACTCCAAATCCCTGCTGAACCCACTCTGAAGGCTCCGACCTGCCTGAACTCCACCGCATGCAGTGAACTCACCTTACGCCCCTTGCGTACTACCTGACTCCTCACCCTGGACTGAACTCGCAGCCCTGCAGCTGAAACTCCACCGCTGGACTGAAATCATAGATAACTCTCTACCTCATCCTGCTTAACTCCCACCCTCCACTGAACTCCACCCTCGCACTGAACTCCACCCCCACTTTGACTCACCTGCACGAACTCACCCCCTCCTGAACTCCATCCTCTCCACTGACTCCGCTCCACTGAATCTCACCACCTCCACCTGAAACTGCCCCTCCATGAACTCCACCCTCCACGAAACTCCACCCTCTATGCAGCTGAACTCCACCGACACTGACTTCCCCCTCAGCTGAACTCCACCCTCTCACTGAACCAGCACCCTCCACTGGAACTCCACCCTCCCACTGAACTCCACCTGGCACTGAACTCCACCCTGCAACTGAACACCGTCACGAACTCCGCTCATCTGAACTCACCCTGCATCTGAACTGCACCTCACGGATATCCACCGTAGCACTCGGAACTCCACCTGCACTGAACTCCACCCTCCACTGAACTCCACCTAACTGACTTCCACCCTCCCAGCGAATCCACCCAGTGACTCACTGATGAACTCCAACCGCTGGCACTGAACCATCCACCCTGCCACTGAACCCACACCTGCACTGAACTCCACCCTGACTACTCCACGCAACTCCACTCTGGAATCACTCACGAACTCTCACCCTCGCACTGGAACTCCACCTGCACTGAACTCCACCCCTCCTGCCCCTGCATGACTCCACCCTGCCGCATCCCGCGTGAGTGACCCACCCTCCACTGAACTTCTACCCTGCACTGAACCACCTCTGGACTGAATTCACCCCACTTGAACTCCCCTGTGCACTGAACTTCTTACCCTGCACTGAACTCCACCCTGGACATCTGGAACTGCCACCGCGGCACTCCACCCCACGAGACACCCTCCACGACCCATGAGTTGGAAACTCCACCTTGAACTGAACCCACCTCCACTCCCTCCAGCGTGAACTCCACCCTGACTTTGAACTCCACCCTGCATGAACTCCACCTGCCTGCTCACTCACGGAACACCATCCCTGACCTTGCACTGAAACCACCCCATAACCCTACTGAACTCACCCTCACGAAACTCCCTGCAGTACTCCACCCTGCACACTCCGGATGTACTCCACCTGCGCACTGAACTCCACCCTCTGATCGACCTTCACTGAGACTCCACCTCCCATGACTCCACTCCTCGCTGGACCCTCACCCTCCACTGAACTCCACCTCCACTTGAACTCACCTCCGCTGGACCCCACCTCCGCACTGAACTCCACCCTCTGACCTCCACCTCCACTGACTTCACCCTCCATGCTCCTCGCGGACCCCGCCTCCACTCCCTCGCACTGAACTCCACCCTTCCACTGAACTCCCCCACTGATCACTCTCGCGCCCATTGACTCGTCACTGACCCCACGCCTCCCTGGACCCCGCCACTGCTCCACTCCACTGAAACTCCACCCTCGGGACCCACCCCTCCATCTGAAGCACCTCGTCCTGAAACTCCACCCTCCGCTGGACCCCACTCATTGAACTCACCCTCCACGAACTCCACCCTCCACGGGCCCAACTCCACACTCCTCTCACTGAACTTCCCCCCCACTGAACTCCACCCTCGACTTACTCGACCACTGACTCACCCTCCGCTGGACCCCACCGCTGGATGAACTCCACCTGCGCACTGACTGCCAAGACCTTCCACTGAATCCAAGCCTCGCACTGAACTCCACCCTCCACTGAACCACCCTGCACTGAGCCCACCCTGCACTGCCTAACACACATACAGACACCCAGCCAGGGTTTTATGATTGAGGTCGACATTGATCGTCTACCTCCACGTCCGGCCACCTAGGGCACACACTTGAGCGATGTACATCAACGAAGACGTGGTGTAGACGGGGGTTGGCGGCTGTAATCCATCGAATCTGGATCGAATGGATGTGTGTCTAATCCCAGTCCATCGGGACTGTTTTTTATAT
Source organism: Salvelinus sp. IW2-2015 (assembly GCF_002910315.2). Lineage (NCBI taxonomy): Eukaryota > Metazoa > Chordata > Actinopteri > Salmoniformes > Salmonidae > Salvelinus > Salvelinus sp. IW2-2015. The sequence continues at coordinate 74,177 of NW_019943320.1, forward strand.
TTTTGGTTTTTATCCTTTCGGAAAAACCTTAACCCTGGGACTGAGTGCCTTAATCGAGCCTTTTTAACCTTTCCTAAACTCTACCCAGGAAAGTCGTACGTTTGGAAGAAAGGACACGATACAGAGCAGCGAGCCAACAAAACACTTTTGACATATTTGGAGCAATCACACGTATTTGGAACGTGATGAAAGTCTATTCTGCAATGAGGACAATCATGCTCCTCTCCCATACCCTCACCACTCTTCTAACTCCTACCTTCTTACCCCTCACCCTCCTATCCCTCACCACCTCCGACTCTTAATCCCTCCTACTCCCTCCACCTAATCTTAATCCCTGCCTACTCCCACCACCCGTCTTAATTCCCTCCACTCCCTCTCACCTAATCTCTAATCCTCCTACTTCCCCTCACCTCTTCTAATCCCTCACTGACTCCGCCCCCAACTCTCCTCAACCCTCCTGCCCCTACACCTCTCTAATCCCTCCTACTCCCCTCCACCTCTCTAATCCCTCCTACTTCCACCTCCACCCTCTCTAATCCCTCTCCTCACCCTTACCTACTACCTCCACTCTAGTCCCTCCTACTCCCCTCCACCTCTTCTAATCCCTTCTAACTCCCGCCCTCTACTCTCTTAATGCCCACTCATCTCCTCCCTCACCACCTCTTCTAATCCCTTCCTTCTCCCTTTCCAATCTTCAGTTAAACCTTACAGCTTCACTATCAGAAACCTACAGGTTCACTATTCAGTAACACTACAGTTCACTATCAGTATCCCTTACAGTTCCACTATATAACTTACGTAATAACCTTGACAGTTCACTCATCAGTAAACCCTTACAAGTTACTACAGTAAACCCTTACAGTTGTCATCCTTCATGTCACTACAGAAGCCCTTACAAGTTCAACTCATTAGACACTTTCATAGCTACCATTTCTCTTTGTTTTGGCTGCATTACCTGTGTCTGTAGCTGTTTTGTCAGTCAAGCTGTGTTTGTTCAGTAGCTGTTTCTTGTGCTGTAGTGTTAGTCAGTAGCTGTTGGCTTGCCACGGTGCGTCTGTTAAAGAAGGTTTGGGTGGATGAGTAGTGAGTGTTTTTAAGAAAAGCCTTGAGGGAACCACCTCTTCAAAGCCAAAACGAGAGCCATTTTGACTCAACATTCTAACAGCCTAATAAATACATCTTATAGGTGGGAAATCTGAAAAGTATATTTTGTAACTAAGAATAATACAGAAAAGCTTGTTCTACCATGAACAAACACTACACACACACAACACACCATCAACACACACACACACACACACACACACACACACACACCACACACACACACACACACCACACACACACACCAGCACACACACACACACACTAGTTCAACATACACAGTGTCTTTGGCCTTGCGAGTGACAATTTCCGCCGACTCCGAGGGGGTGCAGGAGGTCAGCTTAATTGAAGTGTGTTAAGAGGACGTCTGTGCTCGAGTGTGTGTAACGCTGTGTGCTGTGTGTTCTGGATAAGCGTGCTCGTGTGACGTCGTGTCGTTAGGAGACAGCACGATTTCCTAATCGACACCTTGGCTATAGGGGTAAGTCCCTCCAGGCTAGAGTGCTGACCGCAGCAGGATAGAGGAGCCGACCCGAGAGCAAGGCGGTTTCATAAACCTAATATCACACGTTCGGCTTTTGGAAAAGGAGGGGGATTAGAGAGAAGAAGAGAAAGCCTGTCCTATTCTCCCACCACAGGTCCTAATGATGAATAGAACCCCCTAACGCCACCTCTCGCTCCTTTTCCCCTCTCCCTTCTTGTCCCCTTCTTCTTCTGTCTCTCAGGCCCCGATTCATTATGTTCAGATGCTAATATCCTTAAGAGAGTCAGGGAGTCAATAACCATAAGAAATATGCTGTTAAATTTCATCTTCGGCTTGTTGCTAACGCACACTTTTGAGGCCGGTGACTCGATTACTGTGTCCAGGATATGTACCAGCGTTGCGTATTCCTAGGAAGCCAATTGATTTCGTACCATACACACTATGGGAGAGGAGGTGGGGGAGAAGGAGAGTGTTACGATGGGATTCCAGGTTGAGAGAGGCATGATGGGGCATAGAGAGAGATAGATAGAGAGAGTATGAGTGAGAGAGGCGCATTGAATTAATCCACTAGGAGGAGAGAGAGGGATAGAGGAAGGAAGAAGGTAAGGGAGAGGCATAGATGGAAGAGAGACAGAGGATACGAGGGATGAGATGAGAGGGGAAGTGGAGAGAGATGAGGCATAGAGTGGAGAGAGAGAGAGATGAGATAGAGGGATGAGAGGAGAGGGATAGATGGAGGAGAGAGGATGAGGAGAAGAGGATGGTGAGAGAGAGAGGATTAGATGGAGAGGGAGAGGAGTATGAGGGAGAGAGGAGGGATAGATGGAGAGAGAGAGAGGATAGATGGAGAGAGAGAGGAGATGGAATGGGAGAGAAGAGGGGGAAGTAGATGGAGGAGAGGAGATAGAGAAGTGAGAGAGAGAGAGACAATAGGACGAGGGTATATGATGGAGAGAGAGAGCTGATTACGGAAGAAGAGAGATAGATAGGAGAGGAGAATGGGATAGAGAGAAGAGAGGGGATAATAGAAGAGAAGATGATTTAGAGAGAGAGAAGAGGGAGAGGGAGAGGAGGATAGAGGGAGAGGCATAGACGGAGAGAGAGAGGACTACGATGGAGAGAGAGAGAGGAATAGAGGAAGAAGAGGGGGATAGATTGGAGAGACGAGAGAGGATCGATGGAGAAGAGGACAGAGTTTTCAGCTAACCTCAACATTGCGAAACTGTTAAATTGCACTCCAAACGTCGGACAATTCTTCACAGACTTGTACGTGACAAGAAAACGTGTTAACAAGGATTGGATTTTCACACTTTCCTCCCACCGAACATGGTCGGTGGAGTCGTGAGTCGGTGGAACGTGACTTAAAAATTATCGACAACCAATGTTTTATGTAGATGATAAATTAAATGTATATTTATGCAACAGCTTGGTGGCAATTCTTGCAGTCAACAATGCCAATTGCCGCTCCCCTCAAACTTGACACATCTGTGGCATTGTGTTGTGTGATAAAAACTGCACGATTTTAGAAGTGCTTTTAGAGTGGCTGTCCATGCTGGTTTCAGCCGCTTCTTATTGATGCCACACTGTAGGGTAGGAGTGGATATCTTGGCAAATGGAGAATGCCACTAACAGCGGATTACAAATGTCTGTGCAACAACATTCTAGGGGATTTTTTCTTTTTTTTGCGTAGGAAAAGTGCTCAGATATTATTATTCAGTCAATTGAAACACGGGAACAAACAGCCTCACAGTATGCATTTATAATGTTGTCAGTGTATTAGGCAGGCTAGCCTAGCGGGTCGCAGAGCTAGCGGACGGCTGCGAGGCGTAGCCGTAGCTACGGGCGAGTACAGGGCTAGCGGGGCGGCAGAGCCTAGCAGGCGGGGGGCAGGTAGCCTAGCGGGGCGGCAGGTAGCTAGCGGGCGGCGGTCAGCCTAGCGGGGCGGCAGGTAGCATACGGCGGCGGCAGGTTAGCCTAGCGGGCGGCACGGTAGCCTAGCGGGGCGGCAGTACCAGCGGGGCGGCAGAGAGTAGCCCTAGCGGCGGCGGCAGTGCCCTAGCGGGGCAAGCAGGTAGGTTTGGTCCGGCGTTATCAAAGGTTGACCGGGTTTGAATACCCTGACCAAAAGGTTTAAAAAAGGTTTATCTCTCTGTGTTCTCTGTCTCTCCTCTATCTACTATGTATAGTCCTCTATCTCTCTATTGTATGTCTCTCCATTCATCTCTCAGTAATCTCTGGTTCTGTCTTCGCTCTCTCCTCCTATCTTATCTATATGTTGCGTCTCTCCTTCATCTCTATGGTCTGTTCTCTGTCTCTCCTATCTATCTACTCTGATCTATTCTACTACTATCATCATCTGAGCTATCTATCTATCTATTCTATCTATCTTATCTATCTATCTATCTATCATAGCTATCTCATCTAATCTATCTATTCTTCTATCTATCTCATCTATATCTATCTATCTATCTAATCTCTTATCTAGTAGCATCTATCATCTATCTATCTATGTCTGTTCTCTCTCTTCCTCAGCCTTCTATCTCTGTCTGTCTTCTCGTCTCTCCCCTACCGTCTATCTGTCCTCTCTGTCTCTCCCTTATCTATTTGCTATGTCTGTCTTTCTGTGCATTCCCTTATCTCTCATCTTCCTCTCTGCTCTCCTCTATCTCTCTATCTGTCTCTCTGAATCTCTCTCCTACACTCTATTCTGTCTCTCGC
>NW_019943320.1:78507-81553 GCF_002910315.2 Salvelinus sp. IW2-2015
GGTGGGGGGGGGGTACTGTCACACACCCTCATCTGTTTCACCTGCCCTTGTGATTGTCTCCACCCCCTCCAGGTGGTCGCTTATTTTCCTGGTGTTTCCTGTTCTCCTGTGCCGGTTCATCTTGTATGTTCAAGTCAAACCAGCGTGGTTTCCAGTGCTCCTGCTTTTCTATTCTCTTGCCTTTCCCCTTTTGGATTGTCAATAAACGTCTTGGACTCTAACCATCTGCGCTCATGTGTCTTGCATCTGGGTCTCTCCTTTTACCCTTATAGTATGTGGCAAGGTCTACAGACAACTCACAGACTACATAACACAAAAAAAAAACTAAAAATGTCAAATGTCCCTTTCCTTTGGAACTTTTTTTTAAGTGTAATGTTTACTGTTTATTTAGAATGTTTGTTAATGTTAACATGTTTTCCATGCCAATTAAAGCCCCTTTGAATTGAAATTGAATTGAATTGAATTGAGAGAGAGAGAGAGAGAAGAGAGAGAGAGAGAGAGAGAGAGAGAGAGAGAGAGAGAGAGGAGAGAGAGAGAAGACGAGAGGTGAGAGAGAAGAGGAAGAGAGAGAGAGGAAGAGAGAGGAGAGAGAGGAGAGAGAGAGAGAGAGAGAGAGAGAGAGAGAGAGAGAGATGAGAGAGAGAGACATTTTTTTTATTAATGAACATGGAAATTCCTATAATGCTTAATTTAGTACATCTGAGCGCTCAACAAACAATGGCAGTTCAACACATGGCTAACCCAAACTGTAGCACACACGCTTACAAATACGCAAAGGAGAACTAAACATAGTAAACCAACCTAGACAAGGGAGATCAAATCAGTTAAAATCAACATTCTCTCCCTCTATCTCTCTATCTGTCTCTCTGTCTCTCCCTCTATCTATCTCTATGTCTGTCTCTCTGTCTCTCCCTCTATCTATCTCTATGTCTGTCTCTCTGTCTCTCTCTCTCTCTTTCTCAATTCAATTCCATTATATTCAAGGGGCTGTATTATCATGGGACAGTAGATAAAAAGCAAGTGAAGTAGATAATAAACAAAAGTGAAATAAACAATAAAAATAAAAATGAACAGTAAACATTACACTCACAGAAGTTCCAAAAGAATAAAGACATTTCAAATTTTGTATATATACAGTGTTGTAACAATATGCAAATAGTTCAAGTACAAAATGGGGGGGACATTTGCATAAATATAGCTTGTATTTACAATGGTGTTTGTTCTTCACTGGTTGACCTTTCCTTGTGGCAACAGGTCACACATCTTGCTGCTGTGATGGCACACTGTGGTATTTCACCAAGTAGATATGGGAGTTTATCAAAATTTGGTTTGTTTTCAAATTCTTTGTGGACCCACCTCACTTTGTGGGCAGTGTGCACATAACCTGTCTCTACGGCAGCCTTTCTCAATAGCAAGGCTGTCCTACTAGTGTCTGTGTTTTCATGGTCTCCAATCTAGTTCCCTGCAGCTAACCTGGGCGTATTGTCACGAGACATGGCTTGAGCTGACAAATGAGTTAAACACTGCATTACATAGACAAGAATGTGTTTTACTAGGGATAGTTTAGGAGTAGAACGATCCCTTATTGTCTCTAAATCGTCCTTGCATCTGGGAAACTAAACCAGGGTGGGGTTAAGACAACAACCCTGTGCAGAAAACGACTGGATGAACCCAGAGTGGCTTATGATGCTCCTTGGTCTGCATGGGATAGGTGGAACCAATCATAAGTATTTTTAGTGTCAGCTATATATAGTACTCTGCATTTGTGTAAAGGTTAGGTTACTAACACTCAAGGTGGGGGGGGTTGCCCAGCCTCATTATTGAAATAATGAAATCGACATTAAAGAAAGATGATTGTTTGAAGAAATGAAAACGTCTCTCTCACTTGATTAGAATATTCCACAAGTTATTACATTTTTGTTTTCTCATGATTTGTTTGGGTCTAATTGTGTTGCTGTCCRGGGGCTCTGTGGGGTGTGTTTGTGTTTGTGAYCAGAGCCCCAGGACCAGCTTGCTTAGGGGACTCRTCTCCAYGTTCYTCTRTCTGTAGGTGATGGCTTTGTTATGGAAGGTTTGGGAATCGCTTCCTTTTAGGTGGTTGTAGAATTTAARGGCTKTTTTCTGGATTTTGATAATTAATTAGCAGTTATCGGCCTAATTCTGCTCTGCATGTATTATTTGGTGTTTTACGTTGTACACGGAGGATATTTTTACAGAATGCATGCAGAGTTTCAATTTAGTGTTTGTCCCTTTTAGTGAATTCTCTCTCTGTCTCTCTCTGTCTTTCTCTCTGTCTCTGTCTCTCTGTCTCTCACTCTGTATTTGTCTCTCTGTCTCTCTCTGACTCTCTCATTCCAACATCCTCATTACCAAGCCTACCATTATGAATTACCCAGTGTCACCCAATATCATTCCAAAGTCGTCATTGGAGCTAGAAACACAAGCATTTCGTTACACCCGCAATAACATCTGCTAAACATGTGTATGTGACCAATAACATTTTATTTGATTTTGATAATTAATTAAGCCTACCATTATGAATTACCCAACATCATTCCAACATCCTCATTACTAAGCCTACCGTTATAAATTACCCAACATCCTCTTTACCAAACCTATTATTATTAACCCGTAAGAGTCTTAGCCGGGGAGGGGGCTGTTGAATGGTTTTAAGAAAGTKATTGGAAGGATCATTTTGCTATTTGATTGTGAATTTAAAAGCATAAGAAAATATATTTTTAAATATATTTGATGAAAAATGTTATGTGGCCTTACTGTTAAAATAGGCTTGGGTTTTGCAAGAGTGTTGTAATGGTGGATGAGTGTAATCTGCTCTGGCTCCGAGGGTCGAGAACATATTCAATCCCACTGATGGCACTAGCTTTTGCAACTTCGAAAATGTGACATTTCACCCTAAACACATCGAAAATAGAATTTTGTAGAGAATTGGAAAAATGTCTAATTCTGCAGTGGGACTGTGAGAGCTTGTTGTATGAAATACAAGGGGGAAATAAATAACTGTTTTCACACAAACCCAGAAACATGG
>NW_019943320.1:82222-91817 GCF_002910315.2 Salvelinus sp. IW2-2015
AATGTGATGTGTACTGTGTGTGTGGTCAGTTGTGTGTGTGTGTGTTCAGTGTGTGTGTATGTGTTGGTTCGTGTGTGTGTTCAGGTGTGCACTGTGTTGTGTCAGTGTGTGTATGTGTGTTCCAGTGTGTTGTCAGTGGTGTGTGTAATGTGTGTGTTCAGTGTGTGGTGTGTTACTGTGTGTGTGTGTTCAGTGTGTGTGTACTTGTGAGTGTGGTGTTCTGTGTGTGTGTACCTGTGTGTGTTTCTAGTTGTGTGTGTACTATGTGTGTTCAGTGTTGTGTGTCCTGTGTGTGTTCAGTTGTGTGGTACTTGTGTGTGTCAGGTGGCCTGTGTCTGTTCCGTGTGTTCAGTGTGTGTGTACTGTGTGTGTGTGGTGTGTGTGTGTGTGTGTGTGTGTGTGTTGGGGGTGTGTGTGTGTGTGTGTGTGTGTGTTGTGTGTTGTGTGTGTGTGTGGTGTTGTGTGTGTGTGTGTGTGTGTGTGTGCGTGGCGCTGCGTGGTGGTGGTGTGTGGTGATGTGCCAGCATTTGTGTGGAATGGTAAACGTAATGGTTGGTTGTGAGTTGTGTGTCTGGTTACCGTTCATGTTTCAAAGGCTTGATTAGCCACCTCACGGAAGGGTGTCGTATAAGTGGTGCCTGATACACCTGGAGCTGCTCCGTACTCAACAGCTACCTACGGGGCTCAATAGTGTAGGTGCCTGATACACTGGAGCTGCCTCCGTACTCACAGCGTTTACCTACGGGGCTCAATAGTGTAGGTGCCTGACACACTGGAGCTGCTCCGTAACTCACAGCGTACCTACGGGGCTCGCTATAGTGTAGGTGCCTGACACACCTGGAGCTGCTCCGTACTCACAGGCATACCTACCGGGGTCTCTATAAGTGTAGGTGCCTGACACACTGGAGGCTGCGCCCAGTACTCACAGCGTACCTACAGGGGCTCTATTAGTGTAGGTGCCTGAACACAGTGGAGCTGCTCCGTACTCACAGCGGTACCTACGGGGCTCTATAGTGTAGGTGCCTGATACACTGGAGCTGCTCTGTCACTCCACAGCGTACCTACGGGCTCTAATAGTGTAGGTGCCTATACAGCTAGGAGCTGCTCTGTACTCACAGCGTACCTACGGGGCTTATAGTGTAGGTGCCTGACACACTGGGCGCTGCTCCCGTACTCACAGCGTACCTACGGTCTATAGTGTAGGTGCCTGATACCATGGAGCTGCTTCCGTACTCACAGCGTACCTACGGGGCTCTCATTAGTGTAGGTGCCCTGACACCACTGGAGCTGCTCCGTACTCACAGGCGTACCTACGGGGCTCTATAGTTAGGTGGCCTGACACAACTTGAGGACTGCTCTGTACTCACAAGCGTACCTACGGGGACTCTATAGTGTAGGTGCCTGACACACTGGAGTGCTTCTATTTGTTTTCGTCAGCGTGTTTTGTGTGTGTGGGTGTGTGTGTTGTGTGTGTGTGTGGTGGTGTGTGTGTGGTGTGTGTGTGTGTGTGTGTGTGTGTGTGTGTGGTGTGTGTGTGTTATGTGTGGTGTGTGGTGTGGTGTGTGTGTGTGTCAACTCGTTGAAGGAGACAGTGGGGATGTTTTGTAGTACATGACATGAATTCCCTGAGAAGCTAACTAGCAATGGTTGGGTTTGGATGTTCAGCTACTGGCGACGGTTTGGGTTGGATGTTCAGCTAAGTGGGGGCAACGGTTGGTTTGGATGTTCAGCTAACTAGCAACGGTTGGTTGGATGCTTCAAGCTAACTGGCGACGGTTTGGGTTGGATGTTCAGCTAAGTGGCAACGGTTGGGTGGGAAAGTTCAGCTAACTAGCAACGGTTGGGTTGGATGTTCAGCTAACTGGCGACGGTTGGGTTGGATGTCAGCTAGTGGGCAACGGTCTGGGTGGATGTTCAGCTCTAGCAACGGATTGGGTTTGGATGTTCAGCTAACTGGCGGACGGTTGGGTTGGGAATGTTTCAGCTAAGTGGCAAACGGTTTGGGTTGAATGTTCAGCTAACTAATCAACTGGTTGTGTTGGATGTTTCAGCTAACTAGCAACGGTTTTGGGTGGGATGTTCAGCTAAGTGGTACCGGTTGGGTTGGATGTTTCAGCTAAGTGGTGACGGTTGGGTTGGATGTTCAGGCTAAATGGCAAACGGTTGGGTTGGGATGTTCAGCTTAAGTGGCAACGGTTGGTTGGATGTTCAGCTAAGTGATGACGGTTGGGTTTGGATGTTCAGCTAAGTGGCAACGGTTTGCGGTTTGGATGTTCCATATCTAATTTCTCTGTACGCAGGCCGATGAATGCCCTCATACATTCGTGATGTAGCAGACGCGTGAGAGAGAGAGAAAAGGGATAGAGAAAAGGGAGAAGAAAAGAGAGAGAGAAAGAGAGAAAGAGAAAGAGAGAGAGAAAGAGAGAGAGAGAGAGAGAGAGGAGAAGAGAGAAGAGAGAGAGAGAGAGAGAGAGAGAGGAGAGACGAGAGAGGAGGAGAGAGGGAAGAGAGAGGGAGAGAGAGAGAAGAGAGAGGAAGAGAGAGCAGAGGACAGACAGAGACAGAACCAGAGGAGGAGAGAGAGAGAGAGAGAGAAAGAGAGAGAGAGAGAGGGGGGATTTATGGAGAAGGAACATTTTCATCCATTAGCTACCTCAAATAACCGGTGCCCCTCCACATTGACTCTGTACTGGTACCTCCCTGTATATAGTCTCACTGTTGTTGTTTTACTGCTGCTCTTTAATTACATGTTACTTTTATTTCTTATTCTTATCCGTACTGTTTTTAAACTGCATTGTTGGTTAAGCACTCGTAAGTAAGGATTTCACTGTATTCAGCGCATGTGACTAATACAATTTGATTTGATTAGATTTGGTGTATACCTAAATTAGTGTCATAGTTTAGGTATATCCCTGGATTATTGTTTTATAGACAGTCAAACAGTCAGCCAGTTAGCCAGTCAGTCAGTCAGCCACTTAGCCAGTCAGCCATCCAGTCAGTCTGCCAGTCAGTCAGCCAGTCAGCTAGCCAGTCAGTCAGCCAGTCAGCTAGCCAGTCAGCTAGTTAGCCAGTCAGTCAGCCAATCACCCAGTCAGCCAGTTAGCCAGTCAGCCAGTCAGTCAGTCAGTCAGTCAGCCAGTACAGTAGGTAGTGTGAAAGTGAGCATATGAAAAAAAAACACATCCCATCCACACACACACCATCACTAGACCTCACTCCCTCCAACCTCACCCTCCACACCCTCTTACACTCTTCCCCTCCTCCTTCCCTCCCCTCCTCCCCTCCTCCCTATGTCCCTTACCTCTTACCCTCTTKCCATTCATACTATAATGACTACAATGACCGTCTGGTCTGGCTTCAATAGGCAGGACAGCAGAGGCCCAGGGGCTGGATAGCAGCTTAAAGCACGACAAGCTTTTGTGTTGAGAAAGAATCAATCTGTGCTTTTCAGTGTAATTCGATTCTATTCACAAAGGGGCTTGGAAGCAATTCTAAAATGGAAATGCCACTTGACTTGAAGTGGAGTCATGAGGAGGAGAGAGGCAGAGAAGAGAGGAAAATAGTGAGAGGGAGAGCGTGAGAGGGGAGTCAGGGGATGGAAGGGGAGGAGGGAAGAGGAGAGGAGGGGAGAGAGAGGAAAGAGAGGGGAAGAGGAGAGGAGGGGAGAGAGAGAGAGGAGAGGAGGGGAAGAGGAGAGGAGGGGAGAGGGAGGAGGGGAAGGGGAGAGGAAGAGTGTGTATTGGCAAAATGAGGATGAGGAGGAGGAAGAAATATATAAGAGTGGAATCTCTCAACAATGATTACAGGCTTTCCTCTCAGCCAGGTCGTTCAAGATTGACTTCCAAATTATCCATGTCCTGAGGCGTCGGGAAAAGCCTTCAAAACCAACAGTCAGCGCTATTAACGTTCAAGTAGACTTGACGTTCGGAGAACGTGGATGAACGTCTAATTCTGCAGTGAGACTGTGAGAGCTTGTTGCTACTCTTTCAATGGCTGTGATAAAACCACGTTAAGGATTGTACTTCAAATGCCATTCAGTGTGCGTGTGTGTGTGTGTGATTGTGTTGTGTGTGTGTGTGTGGGTGTGTGTGTGTGTGTGGTGTGGTGTGTGTGTGTGTGTGTGTGTGTGTGGTGTGTGTGTGTGTGTGTGTGTGTGTGGTGCGTGTGCGTGCGTGCGTCGTAGTGTGCGTGCGTGTGTGCTGTGCGTGAGGTCCCACACAGTGACAACTGATAACGCCGTATGGGTGAACAGGGGTGAGGGAAAGAGAGAGAAAAGGTTAAGGAGGATAAATTGACTACCACCCAAAAGGGCACGTTGGAGATCGGTACACAAGCTGTTGCACTATCCTTTATTACGGGGGACAGGTTCAGTACACATCACTGCATTCTGTATCACGAAGTAGATCAATGCATTACCTCTTTCTTTATAAAGCCTTCTTGTGAAACTCCACCATTGTCTCACTCTGGTCTGTTTAGTGCAAACCTTAGTCCACTCTAGTCTGTTAGTGTAAACTTAGCGCTCATTCCTAGTCCTCTCGTAAGACTACTTCCTCTAAATCCATTTTTAGTTCATTGTTTCTTCCTCCTTGACTCCCTCTCATGTCTCTCTGCCATAAGAAGTTTATCTCACTCTCCCTCTATTTCCTGCTACATTACCTCTCTCCCTTCTCTCTATCCTGCTAACTACCCTCACTCTCTCCTCTCTGTCTCTCTCTGCTAATTACCTCCTCTTCCGCTCCTTTCTATCGCCTGCTAATTACCTACTCTTCCCTTCTCTCCTCTCTCCTTGCTAATTACCACTTATTCTCCTCTCTTTATTCCGCTAATTTGTTTACCCTCCACTTTCCCTCTCTCCTCATCTCCTGCTAATTACCTCACTTTCCTCTCTTTATTCTGCTAATTTACCTCCCTCCTCCTCTCTCCGCTTCTTTATTTTTTCCCTTGGCTAATCTACCTCACTCTCCCTCCTCTGTCTCTCCTGCTAATTACCTCCTTTCCCGTCTCCCATCTATCTGCAATTACCCTCACTCTCCCTCTCTATTCCTCCCCCGCTAATTACCTCACTCTCCCTCTATCATGCTAATTACCCTCCCTCTCCCTCGCTCTCTATCCTGCCCTAACTACCTCACCCTCCCTCTCTGTGCTCTCCTGCTAATTACCTCACTCTCCCTCTCTCTATCCTCCTGCCTCTAACTACCTCACCCTCCCTCTCTCTCCACTCCTGCTAATTAACCTCACTCTCCCTCTCTGTCTCTCCTGCTAATTACCTCCCTCTCCCGCTCCCTCTCTCTATCCTGCTAAATACCTCACTTTCCCTCTCTCTCCTCTCCTGCTAATTACCTCACTTTCCCTCTCTTTATCCTGCTAATTACCTCCCTCTCCCTCTGCTCCCCTCTATCCTGCTAATTACCTCACTCTCCTCTCTGTCTCTCCTGCTAATTACCTCACTTTCCCTCTCCCTCTATCCTGCTAATTACCTCCTTCTCCCTCTATCCTGCTAATTACCTCACTCTCCCTCTATCCTGCTAAAATACCTCCCTCTCCCTCTCTCTATCCTGCTAACTACCTCACCCCCCTCTCTGTTTCTCCTGCTAATTACCTCACTCTCCCTCTCTCTATCCTGCTTAACTACCTCACCCTCCCTCTCTCTCACTCCTGCTAATTACCTCACTCTCCCTCTCTGTCTCTCCTGTAATTACCTCCCTCTCCCGCTCCCTCTCTCTATCCTGCTAATTACCTCACTTTCCCTCTCCTCTCTCTCCTGCTAATTACCTCACTTTCCCTCCTTTTATCCTGCTAATTTACCTCCCTCTCCCTCTCTCCCTCTATCCTGCTAATTACCTCACTCTCCCTCTCTGTCTCTCCTGCTAATTACCTCACTTTCCCTCTCCCTCTATCCTGCTAATTACCTCACTCTCCCTCTATCCTGCTAATTACCTCACTCTCCTCTATCCTGCTAATTACCTCCTCTCCCTCTCTCTATCCTGCTAACTACCTCACCCCCTCTCTGTCTCTCCTGCTAATTACCTCACTCTCCCCTCTCTATCCTGCTAATTACCTCCCTCTCCCTCTCTCCTGCTAATTACCTCCACTCTCTCTCTATCCTGCTAATACCTCACTTTCCCTCTCTCTCTCTCTCCTGCTAATTATCTCCCTCTCCCTCTTTCTATCCTGCTAATTATCTCCCTCCTCCCTCTCCCTCTATCCTGCTAATTACCCCACTCTCCCTCTTGGTCTCTCCTGCTAATTACCTCTCCTGCTCCTCAGTCCCAGTTGCTAATATATGCATATTATTCTCTCCCCTCTATCCTGCTAATTACCTCCCTCTCCCTCTCTCTTATATCCTGCTAACTACCTCACTCTCCCTCTCTCTCTCTCCTGCTAATTACCTCCCTCTCCCTCTCTCCTTCTCTCCTGCTAATTACCTCCCTCTCCCTCTCTCTTTTCTCAACTACCTCACTCTCCCTCTGTCTCTCCTGCTAATTACCTCCCTCTCCCTCTCTCTATATCCTGCTAACTACCTCACTCTCCCTCTCTCTCTCTCCTGCTAATTACCTCACTCTCTCTCTATCCTGCAAATACCTCACTCTCTCTCACTCCTGCTAATTACCTCAACTCTCCTCTGTCTCTCCTGCTATTACCTCACTCTCCCTCTCTCTATATCCTGCTAACTACCTTCACTCTCCCTCTCTCTCTCTCTCCTGCTAATTACCTCCCTCTCTCCTATATCCTGCTAATTACCATCACTCTCCCTCTCTCTATATCCTGCTAACTACCTCACTCTCCCTCTCTCTCTCTCCTGCTACATTACCTTCACTCTCTCTCTATCCTGCCTAAATCTACCTCTTCCTCTCCCCTCTTCTATCCTGCTAAAGTTGACCACACTCTCCCTCTCTCTATATCCTGCTAACTACCTCACTCTCCCTCTCTCTCTCTCCTGCTAATTACCTCACTCTCTCTCTATCCTGCTAATTACCTCACTCTCTCTCGCTCCTGCTAATTACCTCACTCTCTCTCGCTCCTGTTAATTACCTCCCTCTCCCTCTCTCTATCCTGCTAATTACCTCACTCTCCCTCTCTCTTCCTCCTCTCTTCTGACTTTTCTTCTCTTATGTGTTGTTCCACCAATTCGGTGCCTTTTGAGAAGTGTCACTTTTTTGAAAAAGAGCACATGTTCAACTTTATTAAAAACATGTTTTTCCATCTCGAGATGTTAAATAAAGAAAGCATTCTATAGTGCCTATGAAAGGTCCAAAGGTCCAAAGGTCCAAGAATGTTGCTACAACTGTCTGTTAAAACTTCTTATGGCTGCATTGGCAGTATTGAGTAGCTTGGATGAAAGGTGCCCAGAGGTGCCCAGAGTAAATGGCCTGCTCCTCAGTCCCAGTTGCTAATATATGCATATTATTATTAGTATTGGATAGAAAACACTCTGAAGTTTCTAAAACTGTTTGAATGATGTCTGTGAGTATAACAGAAATCATATGGCAGGCAAAAACCTGAGAAGAAATCCAAACAGGAAGTGGGAAATCTGAGGTTGGTCGATTTTCAACCCAGCTCCTGCTGAATACACAGTGGGATATGGGTTATGTTGCACTTCCTAAGGCTTCCACTAGATGTCAACCGTCTTTAGAAACTTGTTTGAGGATTCTACTYTGAWGTGGGGGCGAATGAGAGAAGAATGAACCAGGTGTTTGGCAGATTGCCACGGGCTCTGAGGCGCGGTCACGAGAGAGTTAGCTCTCGTTCCATTGCTTTTCTACAGACATAGGAATTCTCCGGTTGGAACATTATTGACCTTTTATTTTAAAAACTTCCTAAAGATTGATTCTATACTTAGTTTGACAAGTTTCTACGGACAGTAACAGAACATTTTGATATTTCGTCTGCAACTAGGGAATGCGCTTCATGACTGTGGATTTGTTTACCAAACGTGCTAACCAAAGTAGCTCTTTGGACATAAATGATGGACATTATCGAACTAAATCAAACATTTAATGTGGAACTGGGATTCCTGGGACTGCATTCTGATGAAGATCATCAAAGGTAAATTAATATTTATAATGCTATTTCTGACATCTGTTGACTACCCAATATGGCGGATATCTTTTTGGTTGCTTTGTTGTCTGAAAGCTGTACCTAGATTATTGCATGGTTTGCTTTTTCCGTAGAGTTTTTTTCGAATCTGACACAGCGGTTGCATGAAGGAGAAGTGTATCTATATTTCCATGTCTAACAATTGTATTTTGATCAACATTTATGATGAGTATTTCTGTAAAATGARGTGGCTCTCTGCAATATCACCYGATGTTTTTGGAACTAGTGAACATAACGCGCCAATGTATACTGAGATTTTTTTTATATAAATATGCACTTTATCGAACAAAACTTATATGTATTGTGTAACATGAAGTCCTATGAGTGTCATCTGATGAAGATCATCAAAGGTTAGTGATTAATTTTATCTCTATTTATGCTTTTTGTGACTCCTCTCTTTGGCTGGAAAAATGGCTGAATTTTTCTGTGACTTGGCGGTGACCTAACATAATCTTTTGTGGTGCTTTCGCTGTAAAGCCTATTTGAAATCGGGGCGAATAGCATTCTCCTGTCCTGTCTGCTCCACATTCGCCTGTCCTGTCTGTCTGCTCCCCATTCCCCTGTCCTGTCTTCTGCTCCACATTCTCTCTGTCCTGTCTGCTCCACATTCTCCTGGCTGTCTGTCTGCTCACATTCTCCTGTCCTGTCTGTCTGCTCCACCATCTCCGTCTGTCCTGTCTGCTCCAACATTTCCTGTCCTGTCTGTCTGCTCCACATTCTCGCTGTCCTGTCTGTCTGCTCCACATTCCCTGTCCTGTCTGCTCCAAATTCGCCTGTTCCTGTCTGTCTGCTCCACATTCACACTGCCCTGTCTGTCTGCTCCACATTCACCTGTCCTGTCTGTCTGCTCCACATTCTCCTGTCTCTGCTCCACATCACCTGTCCTGTCTGTCTGCTCCACATTCTCCTGTCTGTCTGCTCTACATCTCTCTTCTGTCTGCTCCACATTCACCTGTCCTGTCTGTCTGCTCCACATTCTCCTGTCCTGTCTGTCTGCTCCAATTCTCCTGTCCTGTCTGTCTGCTCCACATTCACCTGTCCTGTCTGTCTGCTCCATATTCTCCTGTCCTGTCTGTCTGCTCCACATTCACCCTGTCCTGTCTGTCTTGCTCCCATTCACCTGTCCTGTCTGTCTGCTCCACATTCTCCTGTCCTGTCTGTCTGCTCCACATTCACCTGTCCTGTCTGTTTGCTCCACAGTCACCTGTCCTGTCTGTCTGCTCGACATCTCCTGTCCTGTCTGTCCTGCTCGCCACATTCTGCTTACAGGTCGGAGAGACAGACAGTCAAATGGTCTGCACTTAGCTGTATCACAAAGGCAATCACACACGCAATCACAACCTGCAAACACACACACACACAACACACACACACACACACACACACACACACACACACACACACACACACACACACACACACACACACACACACACACACACCACACACCACACACACACACAACACACACACACACACACAGGCGACACACACCCTC
>NW_019943320.1:91842-103317 GCF_002910315.2 Salvelinus sp. IW2-2015
ACACTGTGGTGGATTAACAACAAGATTACCTTTAAAATAGGTTAGATACCTGTATATTTTGAGAAGTTTAATGATGAATTTCTTTGTTTGAATTTGCACCTGCACTTTCACTGGCTGTTGTCATATCGATCCCGTTAACGGGATTGCAGCCATAGAGATTTTAATGTGGATGTGTGTTGTGTGTGTGTGTGTGTGTGTGTGTGTGTGTGTGGTGTGTGTGTGTGTGTGTGTTGTGTGTGGTGTGTGGTGTTGTGTGTGTGTGTGTGTGTGTGTGTGTGTGTGGTGTTGTGGGTGTTTGTTGGTGGGGGGGTCTTTTCAAAACAGCTCTTACACTAAAAGGGCATTTTCATTATTTTTCACAATTTCACAGTATTATTCCAACCTCATAGTGTGGTATATATAGAACATACTGGAAAATCACGTGTTTGACTGACTGGGCATTTGGGTGTCAAATAAAGTAAAAGGGTTGACCATATAACAGGTTGAAGATTTCATCTAAACCAGCCTTTGTGACAGGTGAAATGGAAGCTTGTAAGCTTCAATAATTGTTTTGAATTATATATTTTTTTTTGTTTAAACATTTATATTGGCGTCTGTCTAACAGAGTTGACGTGTTACGCTCTAACTGATCTTGTTCTTCACCACAAAACACCAGAAAATGGCCGAAAAGCGTAGATCCATCTCACCTGATTTTACTCTGTGGTTTGAACTACTAGATGTTCAAATGATCTTTTAGATTATTTTAAAAGGAATTTTCACCGTATTAAATGAGAGTTCAGTTCAGCGTAAAACATGAAGGCAATGTAATGAATTACTAATCACATGAAACAAATAATACGAACTTCAGAAATGACAATGTAACAAAATTCACTTGTGCTTCACGATGGTGCTGATACTTGGAGTTGAGTTTCAGTGGGTTCAAATATTATTCCAAGACACATGGGAGGTGCATGGAGGGACATTTTTACACTACCAGTAAGTCTTTATTCATATAGAAAAAAATCGGATTTTATGATTCTCTATGTTGCTATATTAAAAGGCACTTCCTCTAACAGGCTTTTTAAATTCAACATTGGTGCACAATTTCTACTTAAATATCAAAGGGACGCAAAACACCTTTTCGTGAACACACACACACACACACACACACACACACACACACACACACACACACCCACACACACACACCACACACACACACACACACACACACACACACACACACACACACACACACACACACACACGCACACAACACACACACACACACTGCACCCTCACACATTTCGGTTTATTTTTGTAAATATATTTCTTAACTCTCTTAAACTGCATTGTCGGTTAAGGGTTGTAAGTAAGACATTTCACGGTAAGTGTACACCTGTTGTATGGCACATGTGACATTTTTTTTCATTTGATTGATTTTTGATCCATAATGGACTGGGAAGGTGTAGACCTTACAGTGAAATACTTACTTAGAAGCCCAAAACCAAACAATGCAGTTTTAAGAAACATAAGTGTTAAGAAAGTATTTGACTAAAATAAACTGAAGTAAAAAAAAAAAAAAGAATCCCATATAACAGGGCCTATAGGCCCTGGTCAAAAGTAGTGCATATATAGGGAATAGGGCCCTGGTCTAAAGTAGTGCACTATATAGGGAATAGAGTTCCATTTGGGAGTTGGCTCGGGAGTCAGAGTCAGTAGGAGGCCGAGATGATGCTCTCATAATTATCCTTAATGTAACTATAACAGGCGATGCTACCACACCATACATTCACCTGTCCTGTCTGTCTGCTCCACATTCTCCTGTCTGTCTGCTCCACATTCACCTGTCTTGTCTGTCTGCTCCACATTCTCCTGTCTGTCTGCTTCACATTCACCTGTCTTCTGTCTTGCTCCACATTCTCCTGTCTGTCTGCTCCACATTCCTTCCTGTCCTGTTGCTCCACATTCTTCCTGTCTGTTCTGCTTCCACATTCTTCTGTCTGTCTGCATCCACATTCTCCTGTCTGTCTGTCGCTCCACATTCTCCGGCCTGTCTGTCTGTCACATTTCCCTGTCTGTCTGCTCCACATTCTCCTGTCCCTGTCTGCTCCACATTCACCTGTCCTGTCTGTCTGCTCCACATTTCTCCTGTCCTTTCTGTCTGCTCCCCATTCTCCTGTCCGTCTGTCTGCTCCACATTCTCCTGTCTGTCTGTTTGCTCCACATTACCTGTCCTGTCTGTCTGCTCCACATTCCCTGTCCTGTCTGTCTGCCCACATTCTCCTGTCCTGTCTGCTCCACATTCTCTGCTGTCTGTCTGCTCCACATTCCTCCTGTCCTGTCTGTCTGCTCCACATCTCTTGGTCCTGTCTGCTCCACATTCTCCTGTCCTGTCTGTCTGCTCCACATTCTCCTGGCCTGTCTGTCTGCTCCACATTCTCCTGTCCTGTCTGCTCCACATTACCGTTCCTGTCTGTCTGCTCCACATTCACCTCCTGGCTGTCGCCTCACATCTCCTGTCTGTCTGCTCCACATTCTCCTGTTCTGTCTGCTCCACTTCTCTGTCTCTGTCTGCTCCACATCTCGATGCTCCTCTCCTGTCTGTCTGCTCCACATTCTCCTGTCCTGTCTGTCTGCTCCACTTCTCCTGTCTGTCTGCTCACATTCTCCTGTCTGTCTGTCTCTGCTCCACATTCACCTGTCCTGTCTGTCTGCTCACATTCTCCCTGTCCTGTCTGCTCCACATTCTCCTGTCCTGTCTGTCTGCTCCACATTCTGCCTGTCTGTCTGCTCCACATTCTCTCCATGTCCTGTCTGTCTGCCACATTTCCTGTCCTGCTCCTTCCCTGTCCTGTCGTCTGCTCCACATTCACCTGTCCTGTCTGTCTGCTCCACATTCTCCTGTCTGTCTGCTCCACATTCTCTGCTGTCTGTCTGCCTCACATTCTCCTGTCCTGTGTCTGCTCCAATTCTCCGTTCCGTCTGCTCCACATCTCCTGTCCTGTCTGTCTGCTCCACATTCTCTCTGTCTGCTACCTCTGTCTGTCTGCTCCACATCTCCTGTCTGTCTGCTCCAACATTCGCCTGTCCTGTCTGTCTGCTCCACATTCACCTGCCCGTCTGTCGCTCCACTTCACCTGTCCTGTCTGTCTGCTCCACATTCTCCTGTCATCGTCTGCCTCCACATTCACCTGTCCTGTCTGTCTGGTCCACATTCTCCTGTCTGTCTGCTCACATTCTCTCTTCTTGTCTGCTCCACATTTTCACCGTCCTGTCTGTCTTGCTCCACATTCTCCGTGTCCTGTCTGTCTGCTCCACATTCTCCTGTCTGTCTGTCTGGCTCCACATTCACCTGTCCCTGTCTGATCTGTTGCTCCACATTCTCCTGTCCTGTCTGTCTGCTCCACATTCACCTGTCCTGTCTGTTTGCTCCACATTCACCTGTCCTGTCTGTCTGCTCCAGCTTCCCTGTCCTGTCTGTCTGCTCCACATTCACCTGTCCTGTTTGTTTTGCTCCACAGTCACCTGTCCTGTCTGTCTTGCTCGACAGTTCATCCTGTCCTGTCTGTCTGCTTTTGCCACATTGTTTATTGCTTACCAGGTCGGAGAGACAGACAGTCAAATGGTCATGCACTTAGGTATCACAAAGGCATCACACACGTGCACATCAACACACACACACACACACACACACACACACACACACACACACACACACACACACACACACACACACACACACACACACAACCACCCCTATATCTCATCCTTAACACCGAGGTTACAGCATGCCCACACATTCTCCAGCACGCCGTTTTGGCTGATTTACCTATGCCATATGGGTCTGCCAAATGTGTAATATATTAAGTGTTCGTTATATTAATCCCATCTTCTGGAAATCATGTTTACATGTGTGATATACACCATACTTGTGTGTTGTGTCTTTGCTGGTCAGCTGTATGGAGGATCAGTCATTTAATTAGTGTGGGGGCCTGTAAGGGCCTACCTATGCCATGAGGTGCTGCGAACTGGAAGGCTGATGTCGTTGCTGGGAAAAGTCACTATCTTAGGGTGTGTCCACAGACACTTTCTTGCTTAGTTGGAGGGGGTTTGTTGCAGTGTTTGTGTGTGAGGAGTTGTGTCTGTGTGTTAGAGTGGGGGGGGGCTATTGGTTTGTGTCTGAGTTGTTATTGAGAGAGAGGGAGAGGACTACAGTATCAAGCGTTTCTAGGGAGGCTGCGAGTCACTGCTTCGTATGCAAGACAGGTGTGTCTGCAGAGGCAGGGAGAGAGTGGAGCAGCACGGAGACAGAGGGAGGAATGAGGAGAGATGGGAAAGCGGACAGGGAGGTGAGAGGAGCCTTCTAAATCTCCTCTTCTCATTCGTCTTTCCCCCTTCTCTCATCCCTCGTTCTCTCGCATGCTCTGAGCATCCCTTCCCGATCGTTAGAATTACAAACCCAGCTTCTTGCTTATCTTTTGATCCTTTTAAACCTCTCCTTTCCTTCATTTTCAATTTAAGGCGCTTATTGCATGAAAACCTATTTCTTACATTGCCAAAAGCAAGTCAAAATAGATAATAACAAAAGGTTGAAATAAACAGTAAAAAATGTACAGTAAACATTTACACTCACAAAAAGTTCCAAAGGAGTATGACATTTCAAATTATAATGCATTTAATGCCTATATACAGTGTTGTAACGATGTGCAAATATTTAAAGTAGAAATGGAAAATAAATAAACATAATTATGGGTTGTATTTACTAATGGTGTTTGTTCTTCACAGGTTGCCCTTTCTGTGTGGGCAGCAGGTCACACATCTGCCTGCATCTCTTCTCTCTCTTTCTATTTACCATTGTTTGTCATCTGTTCAGCCCCGTCTAATAACCTGGACTGGCTGATTGGGTGACAGAAGTGTGTGTGTGGTTGTGTGGGTGGGTGTGGATTAATGATATCTCAGCTTGTCATTATTGGAGCAGTAGCTGAGGTCAGGATATGGGGAGGAGGAGATTGTAGCAGAGCGGTGGAGTAGAGGAGGGGAGTAGAGAAGAGGGAAGATGAGTGAAGGAAAGGAGGGAGGAAGAGAGGCGGAATAGGGGGCTGGTTAGGAGTTATCGTACCATTCCGTCCCTCTTTCCACCCCTCCCTCTACCCATCCCTCCATCTCGCTGATTGCACTGGACTCCAAAGGCTTTAAAAATGTAAACTCTCTCTCCATCAGCCGACCCAGCAACAGTTGCTACACCCTGTTACTCTGAGATCTGCTCACAGGTTGCTGGTGGTTTGCTTGCACTCCTTCTTTTCCTCTCTTTCTCTCTTTTTTTTTCTGTCTGTTTGTTTTTTCTATCTGACCATGAAGGGTTCTTGACTAGAGGTTAAGTGCATTGGGCAGCTAACCCAAAAGGTCACTGGTCAAATCCCCGAGACGACTAGCGTTCAAGAAAATCTGTCTGTGCCCTTGAGCAAAGTACTTAACCCTAAATTGAACCTTCTAAGTCACTCTGGATAAGAACGTCTGCTAAATGATTTAAAATGTATTTTTTAGGATGCTTTAGTCTGTTTCATAGGAGGGTTTTAGATTCAAGAACAGTGATAGTCTGCTGTTATCTGTAATATGATGTCAGTTCATTAGCCCAGTATTATTTCTGTTTACTTTTACTGATGGGGTAAAACTAGTCAAAAAAAACACTGGCACACAGGGTTCTCACAAGGTGCGCTTAAGTTACGGGAATTTTGGAACTCTGAAAATTCATGGTACTGGAATACCTTGAAAATCTGACGTTTTCTTAAGTGGTACTTGAAAAGTACTTTAATTAAAATGAGAGGAGAAAGAAAATGATCAAATATGTTAATTTGAAAAACATTAGAAAAAATTGTATTGGTCTCCAATGTCATTTTCGGTTGTATTACTATCAGAGTTCGGGCACTCTGGGTTGCCAGGCGAGCTTTGCTCATTTCCACCCACACTGGAACTCAGCAATGCAGTACTATAACTGACTGATTAGAGCCAAACGTCCTATCGCTGGCTAAAATGCTGGGCAAATGTAGATTTAATCGCTGCCATGCAGAAGTATTGATGTTTATGAATGGGTTTGTGCCAGGACCCAACCAGGGATGTAGTGGAGGGCTAACTCACGTTAAACGCCGTTTACGCCCTTTTTATTGATAAATAGCGTGTTACTCACCTTTTTTTTTTGTTAAGTGATCATTTACTCACTTATTTCGTTCTCAGCGTTGGTCAACTTGATGGCTACAAATTGATGGTCTTGAAAATAAATATCTATTGTGGAAAAAGTACTTGAAAGATTTCCTGTTGGAATTTGACTTGCCGCTGTTCTGATTCTAATACAGACCCTGTGAAATTTTGATACTTTTTTTTTATCCTGCTTTTTGAACTAAAGTTTTGTATCAAGGAGATGTGCAGCTTTTTTTTTACTCAGAATGTTTTGTACCTCTACATGTTCAGAGTTTGATAAGCTCATTGTGATATCTCTAGGCAAAGGGGTTATGACACATTATGATGCCTGAAATCAAGCTTACCACATATAACCAGGCAGCTATGTGCCTGTCAATGGTCCTCAAGTTGTCCTTGTGAAAGGCTAGAATAGAGGTCAGTGTGAATATAGAATGGATTTACCTTGTTTACGTTGTGCTGTGCTGCTTGGTTCACTGCCAACAAAACTCTCCACAACACTTTGTATTGAAGAGGCCTAATCTCAGAGCTCTGGCTGGGGGTGTGAGAGCAGTGTGTGATCAGAGTGGGAGAAAGACCAGGGCTGAGTCGGAGGAATTAATTGAGGTAGTTTGTTTCATGGCGGGGAGTCTATTAAATGGTATGTCACTATTGTACCACAGGGAGTAGAGAGAGAGAGAGAGAGAGACGAAGACAGAGAGAGAGAGAGAGAGACAGAGAGAGAGAGAGGGAGGGAGGAAGGCCAGGGCTATCATCACTCCCCTCTAATGTCTCTGGATTGTCCTGCTGTTCAACATTAACAATGGCCCTGCTCTCTCTCACCTCCTCCATTCCTCCTCCTTCCTCCTCCAACCGACACAATGATTGCCATGAAATGAAAACTGTCTACAATCCTTAAAGCCACCAACTGTCCATGTGCACACTGTTACATGCTGACCACACTGCTCGCAATGCAAAATAAATGTACACGTACGTTATTCAATCGTTGTACCCACACTGCTCGCGCACGTCAACGAGCGTCTGTGTAGTCAAACGCTAAAATAGAACTTAGAAAATAGAACTCTATTTGTGACACTCAACGCACTGCAAGTCCCTCCTCTCCCATCTCCTCATTGGTTTTTAGGAGCCCACGTGGGTGATTGACAGATGAACTGACATCCACACTCCAGTCGGACGTAGTAATGCACCGTAAAGTCGGTTGCCAATCGCCATATAAAGTCCAAAGAAGAAAAAGAAGCTTGAAAAAAGGAGAGATAACTAAAAATAAATTCGGTTTACCGTTTTATCTGTGGATTAATTGTCGGCGTAGAGGACCTTGTGCATTTCAGGTAAAATGAAAACCCAATATTTATATCACAGGACAAATGAGCTAGCAACAGCAAGATAACTAGCTAAATTGCCATACATGTTTAATGCTTTTCGCACTGTCCCCAAATTAATATAATTGGTTCAGAGTTTGTTTTGATATTTCAACCTGTGTGTCCTGATTGCGTCTGATTGTCGGGTGACAAAATCAACATGTGCACAGTCTGGTCAGCATGTTACACTCCCAGTCAATGTCAACCCACCAACTGTCTACGTGCACTCTCTTACATTCCCAGGCAATTTAAATAATAATAAATAAAAAATTATAATAAGAATGTTTTACTATTAACACCTGCACACTCTTACATTCCTTGTTAATGTAAACCAACCAACTATCCAAGTGTAAACACTTCCACTTCCTGTCAATTTAAACCCATCTACTATTCACGTGTAAACACTTCCACTTCCTGTTAATTTAAACCCACCAACTATCCACCGTTTAAAACTTCAACTTCCTGTTAATTTAAACCCAACAACTATCCACGTGTAAACACTTAAACTTCCTGTTAATTTAAACCCATCTACTATCCACGTTTAAACACTTTAACTTCCTGTTAATTTAAACCCATCAACTATCCACGTTTATACACTTTAACTTCCTGTTAATTTAAACCCATCTACTATCCCAGTTTTAAACACTTCCACTTCCTGTTAATTTAAAACCCATGAACTATCCACGTGTAAACACTTTAACTTCCTGTTAATTTAAACCCACAAACTATCCACGTGTAAACACTTAAACTTCCTGTTAATTTAAACCACCAACTATTCACGTGTAAACACTTCCACTTCCTGTTAATTTAAACCCATCTACTATCCACGTGTAAACACTTAAACTTCCTGTTAATTTAAACCCCATCAACTATCCACGTGTAAACACTTAACTTCTGTTAATTTAAACCCATCTACTATCCACGTTTAAAACACTTTAACTTCCTGTTAATTTAAACCCATCAACTATCCACGTGTAAACACTTCAACTTCCTGTTAATTTAAAACCCCACCAACTATCCCGTGTAAACACTTCACTCCCTGTTAATTTAAACTATCAACTATCCACATGTACAGACTTCAATATTCCCGTCAATTTATGTTGACAACTGAAATGCTATATTTCAATGAATCAACTGAAACTACTTTGGTCTGAAACATGAAACACATCTGACAAGGGACTCTAGAGAGGTGAACGATGGAGAGACCTGCCATGTAACAGGTAGAAACAGAGAGAGAGAGATGGAAAAAGAAGGCAAGAGAATGAACATAAGAATGATAGAATGTAGGAGAAGGAGAGGAGTGGGTGTGGCCTGCGTCAGGTGCCAAGTTCCTGCCAAGTTCTACTACCCCAGAAACCCCAGCTCTCTCCCGTCTCAGTAAGTTGAGGCAGAAATATTGACTGGCAAGCACTCTGCCCAATCAAATTAGTTTTCTGCAAGACATGCCAAAGGTGACGCCGGGGAGAGAGGTTAAATGGTGGAGGATGGAGGGTGGGAAATGGAGAGGTGGGGAGTGAAAGCAACATGGGGAATGAAGTGATTACTGTTGAGAGAGATGGAAGAGAAATATCAAGTAGCGAAAGAAAGAGGGACACAGAGAGATTTAAAAATGAAAGAGAGGAAGGGTAGAGCAAAGGAACAGAGAAAACATTGGGTCAGGTAGCCCTTCTGTATCACAGACAGACACACACACACACACACACACACAGCAGTGGGTCTTCATGGGAGCATGCTAATTCACACAAAGTGGTGATAGAAAGATGACGAGCAACTTAAGTGAAGACGTAAGATATGTGACACACTTTCTCACTCACAGCAACAAATTACACACACTCACACCCCACCCCACCCACCCACCCACCCACCACCCACCCACCCACCCACACCCACACACACACACCACAACACACACACACACACACACACACCACACACCACACACCACACACACAACACACACACACACACACACACACACACACACACACACACTAACAACACACTAACACACACACTAACACACACACACCTCGGTGTCCACATCAAGACAGTCGTGAAGAGGGCAGGACAAAACCTATTCCTCCTCAGGAAACTAAAAAGATTTGGCATGGGTCCTGAGATCCTCAAAAGGTTCTACAGGCTGCAACATCGAGAGCATCCTGACTGGTTGCATCACTGCCTGGTACGGCAACTGCTCGGCCTCAGACCGCAAGACACTGCAATATGGGTAAGTGCGTACGACCCAGTACATCACTGGGGCTAAGCTGCCTGCCATCCAGGACCTCTACACCAGGCGGTGTCAGAGGAAGGCCCTAAAAATTGTCAAAGACCCCAGCCACCCTAATCATAGACTGTTCTCTCTACTACCGCATGGCAAGCGGTACCGAAGTGCCAAGTCTAGGACAAAAAGGCTTCTCAGTTTTTACCCCCAAACCATAAACTCCTGAACAGGTAACCAAATGGTTATCGGACTATTTGCATTGTGCCCCCCAACCCCTCTTTTTATGCTACTGCTAATCTCTGTTTATCATATATGCATAGTCACTTTAACCATACCTGCATGTACATACTACCTCAATCAGCCTGACTAACCGGTGTCTGTATGTAGCCTCGCTACTTTTATACCCTCTCTACTGTATATAGCCTCTCTACTGTATATAGCCTGTCTTTTTACTGTTGTTTTATTTCTTTACTTACCTATTGTTCACCTAATACCTTTTTGCACTATTGGTTAGAGCCTGTAAGTAAGCATTTCACTGTAAGGTCTACACCTGTTGAATTCGGCGCACGTGACAAATAATGATTTGATTTGACAGACACACACACACACACGCACACGCACGCACACACGCACACACACACGCACGCACACACGCACACGCATGCGAATTGCGAATTGTCTAGACCTGAATGAGCACCGTGAGTACCACCGGTACCGGTACCATGAGGTACCAGACAACATCCTCTGTAAACGACTGAAGTTGAAAATACACAACCTGCCTAACTCATAAATACTTCACAGCACTATCAGTCAGTCAGGGTAAAACTCTCACATTACACCAGACATTAGAGAAACAGGTTGTTTTCAATGTTCTGTCTCCAGGTAGACCGGCTCTGTTCATCATTCAGAGACACAGCAGAACACAGGTGTTTTAGTTTTACTATCCTTGTGGGTACCAGAAGTCTTCACAAGGAAAGTAAAAATCAATGACAATTCGGACAGCTGGGGACATTTTGTTGGTCCCCACGAGGAAAATTACTATTTTACGCTTAGGAGATTGGTTTAGGGTTAGGTTTAAATTAGGGTTTGGGTTTGGGTTAGGTTTAAATTAAGGGTTTGAATAGGGTTTGGGTTAGGTTTAAATTAGGGTTTGGGTTTGGTTAGGTTTAAATTAGGTTTGGGTTGGTTAGGTTTTAAATTAGGGTTTGGGGTTTTGGGTTAGGTTTAAATTAGGGTTTGGGTTTTGGGTTAGGTTTTAAATTTAGGGTTTGGGTAGGTTTAATTAGGGGTTTGGGGTTTTGGGTTAGGTTAAATTAGGGTTTGGGTTTGGGTTTAGGTTTACAATTAGGGTTTGGGTTTGGGTTAGGTTTACAATTAGGGTTTGGGTTAGAAATTAAGGTTGGGGTTAGGGTTAGTGGTTTGGGGGCAAGGTTAGGATTAGGGTTAAGTTTAGGGTTATGGTAAAGGTTAGGGTTTAAGTTTAGTCATTAATTCTACATTCTTAAGGTTAGGCATTAACTCGTAATGGTTAAGGTTAGGGTTAAGGTTAGGCATTAACTCTGAATGGTTTAAGGTAAGGGTTAAGGTTAGGCATTAACACAGAATGGTTAAGGTAAGGGTTAAGATTAGGCATTAACACAGCATTTTTAATGTATGGGTTAAGGTTAGGTAATTAACTCTGATTGGTTAAGGTAAGGGTTAAGGTTAGGTATTAATCTGATT
>NW_019943320.1:108727-113668 GCF_002910315.2 Salvelinus sp. IW2-2015
TTCAATTCTTCCAAACAGACATGGTGCCAACCAAAGCCATTTCAAAACAACTGAACTCTCTGTCTCCCGCTCTCTTTTTCCATCTCTCTATCCCTCCTTTCCATCCTTCTCTCCTCTCTCCCCATCTCTCTTCCCTATCTCTCTTCCTCTCTCCTTTCCTCCTCCCTCTCTCTCTGTCCCCTCTCTCTCTTCCCCCCTCTCTTCCCTCTCCCCCCCCCTCTCTTCCCCTCCCCCCCCCCCCTCCCCCCCCTCTCCCTCTTCCCCCCCTCTCTCTCTTCCCCCCCTCCTCGCTTGTCCCCTCTCCCACTCTTCCTCTCAGTAGAGTGCAATCTCAACCTCTTAATGCTTGGAATCCACTGTGGCTGTGACATCTCAGTGCGATCAGTGGTATGTATAAATGACACGCTCTACACGTTACCACTACTGTATACATGGAGACCAGCAGCAGGACACACACAGGGACACACAGCGTCGCACACACAACACACACACCATCACACATCAAGTCGACAGCGTGCGCGCTTCACATACACAGGACACAGGCATGTACAACATGTACGCACACACACAGACACAGCATGTACAGGACGCAGTACGGCACACACACACACACAGCTGTACAGACGCATGTACGCACACACACACAACACAGCATTACAGAACCGCATGTACGCACACATCACACACACAGGCATACAGACGCATTACGCACACACAACACACACAGGCATGTACAGACGCATGTACGCCACACAAACCACACACACAGCATGTACAGCCGCAGTACGCACACACACACACACAGGCAGACAGCGCATACGCACACACACCACCCCCCACACAGGCATTACAGACGCGATGTACCACACACACACGCACAGGCAGACAGACGCATGTCGCACACCACACAACACACAGCATGTACAGGACCCATGTACGCACACACACACACTCAGGCATTACAACGCAGGTACGGCACCACACACACACACAGGCATGCTACAGACCATGTACGCACCACACACACACACACACACACAACACACCACCACACACCACCACACACCACACCACACACGCATGTACCGCACACCCCACACAGGCAGTTACAGACGCATGATACGCAACAACACACCAACAGCACACACACACACACACACACACACACACACACACACACACACACACACACACACACACACACACACACACACACACACACACACACACACACACACACACACACACACACACACACACACACACACACACACACACACACACAACAAACCTCTGAAGGTACACTAATCTTGTTGGGGCTATAGCCTGAACAGCCCTGCACATTCAGCACCGCCTGTCCAATTGGGTCCTCTCACCAACACTGGGAAACGAGCGGTGTAGTTTTACTCCTGTTAGGGGGAGTGGAGGTAAGTTAGCGATTGAATGGAAGAGAGAGGAGGGCAGGGTAGTGATTGAACTGAAGAAGTGAGGAGACAGGTACGATTGAATGTAGAAGGGAGAAGTAGGAAATGAAAAAGGAGAGAAAGGCAGATTGTTATTATGTGGTACGCTTTGTGGTTGTGTGTTGTGGGTGTGTGTGTGTGTGTGTGTGTGGTGGTGTGTGTGTGCTTATTGTTGTGTTGTGTGGCTGCAATGCGTGCGTGCTTGCACCGGTGCGTGCTCACCGTACCACCAAGCATCGTGCGCATGTGCGCGTGCGTGTGTGTGTGTGTGTTTAAAAAGCATAAATAAAAGAGCAAATCCTCAATAACAAGAAATATATTATAAATAATAAAACATAATAATACAAATAATGTAAAAATTAATATAACAACATATAACAGCTGATTTAACAAATTAAGTGAGGAAATATATCAGAAATATATAAAGAACCACAGAATAGAATATAAAGACATACTAAAAAACCTATATAGAGATAACATATAGACAAGAATAAAAATAATAAATAAATAATATACGAAATCTCATCAAAACATTGATCATGACCAGAAAAAAAGAGAAGAGAGAGAGAGTGAGATGGAGAGCGTGGGGTGGACGAGAGTGTGATGTATTGGGAGATGGATTGTGAGACAGAAGACTGGAGAAGAGTGATGTATTGGGAGATGGATGGAGAGAGTGGGGATGGAGGAGTTAGGTATTGGGATGTGGATGTGAGAAGTGAGGGATGGAGGGAGTTGAATGTATTGGTGAGATGGATGGAAAGAGTGGGGAACGGGAATGGAAAAAGGGAGTGTGAGGTATTGGAGATGCGATGGAGAGAGTTGATGTATTTTAGTGGAGATGGATGCGAGAGTGTGAGGATGGAGAGAGCGAGATGGATGGTGAAAGAGGGATGGAGATAGTGAGGAGGTGAGAGAGGGATGGTGAGATTTGAGGATGGAAAGAGAGTGAGGGATGGAGAGATACAGGGATGAGAGAGAGTGATGTATTCCAGGTAGGAGAGGATGAGAGAGTGAGGGATGGAGAGAGATGGAGGGATGAGCGAAGTGAGGGATGGAGAGAGAGAGGATAGAACAGATTGAGGATGGAGAGAGGAGCGAGGGATGGAATTAGAGGGATGAGAGAGTGAGGATAACGATAGAGAGGGATGAGAGAGAGAGGGATGCAAGAGTAGATGGCGAAAAAAGAGGGTGTGGGAGAGTGAGGGATGGAGAAGAGTGAGGGATGTTAGCGAAGTGAGGATGGAGAGAGAGAGGGATTAGAGAAGACGGGAGGAGAAGAGTGAGAGGACGAAGTGAGGTGATGAGAGATGGGCGAAGGGATGGAGAGAGTGTGATGTATTCCAGTGGGAGATGATGGAGAGATTGTCAGCGATGGAGAGAGTGAGGGATGGAGAGATGGGGATGGAGAGAGTGTGATGTATTCCAGTGGGAGATGGATGGAGAGAAGTGAGCGATGGAGAATGAGACAGGGTTGGAGAGAGTGTGATGTATTCCAGTGGGAGATGGATGGAGAGAGTGAGCGATGGAGAGATGAGGTGGAGAGAGTGAGCGATGGAGAGATGAAGGGTTGGAAGAGAGTGAGCGATGGAGAGATGAAGGCTTGGAAGAGTGAGCGATGGAGAGATGAAAGGTTGGAGAGAGTGAGCGATGGAGAGATGAAGGGTGGAGATGATGTGACGATGGAGAGATGAAGGGTTGGAGAGAGTGAGCGATGAGAGATGAAGGGTGGAGAGAGTGAGCGATGAATGGAGATAGCGAGGAGAGAGAGAGGAGGAGAGTGAGTGGGAGAGAGTGGAGCGAGGAGAGAGTGAGCCGATGGAGAGAGTGACGATGGAGAGAGGAGGGATGGAGAGATGAGCGATGGAGAGAGTGACGATGGAGAGATGGAGGGATGGAAAGAGTGAGCATGGAGAGAGTGATGCGATGAGAGATGAAGGATGGGAGAGAGATGGGATTGAGGATGGAGAGGAGGATGGGAGAGGATGGACGAGAGACGTGAGGAGATGAAGGGGAGAGAGGTGAGGGATGGAGAGAGTGAGCGATGGAGAGATGAAGGGATGAGAGAGTAGGGATGGAGAGAGTGAGCGATGAGAGATGAAGCGGATGGGAGAGATGAAGGGAATGGAGAGAGTGAGCGATGGAGAGATGAGGGTGAGCGAGGTGAATGTATTCAGGGATGGATGGAGAGGTGAGCGATGCGAGCCGAGACTGAGAGAGTGTGAAATGTTGATCCAGTGGAGATGGGCGATGGAGAGAGTGGCGATGGAGAGATGAAGGGATGGGCCGTGGCGATGGTAGAGAGTGAGCGAGATACTGGAGAAGTGAGCGAGTGGAGAGAAAAGTGAGCGAGAGAGATGAAGGAGATGGAGGTTGGAGAATGTGAGCCTGAACTGGAGGATGAGCGATGATGGAGAGATGAAGGGATGGAGAGAGTGAGCGATGGAGAGATGGAGGGTTGGAGAGAGTGAGCGATGGAGAGAGTGAGGGTTGGAGAGAGTGAGCGATGGAGAGAGTGAGCGATGGAGAGAGTGAGGGATGGAGAGAGTGAGCGATGGAGAGAGTGAGCGATGGAGAGATGAAGGGATGGAGAGAGTGACGTATGAGGAGGAGTATTGTGACAGCAGGCGTCGCTCAGAGAGCCTTTAGAGAGAGGTGAGAGGTGAGGTGTAAAATGAGTCGTGAATCAATCTTGCGCCGATCATGACACAATGTGGGGATCCACATGGAAAGGGGGTAAGAACACACACACACACAAACACACACACACACACACACACACACACAACTGACTTGCCTAGTTAAATGAAGGTTAAAATAAAAAACATAAAGACTAAGAAAGTGGAATGGAGAGGGAGAAGCAAACGGGAGGATAACGGTAATAGCAGGGAATCATTTTTGGATGGTTTTGCACCTGAAATCACTGTATTCACCCCTGACCCCATTACCCCAAAAAGGTTATGGCCTTTGATCCCTCTCTACCAATTAGTCTGGGTGGAAGATGAGTCTTCACGGCGACCAAGGGCAGATCAAATCCACATCTGGGATTCCCCGTGGAACAATTTCAGTGACACTTCCTCTCGGAGATAGAGAATAGGGGGGGGGGYMTTTCCTGTGTCATGCCATAGATCTGAGGTAGGTAGCAAGACAGTCATACTTAACATTTTCAATTGACAAATGTGTCTTTATAATGTAGTTAGCTTATCCAATGGAGAAGAGGGGGACCTCTAAAGCCTAAGTATTGGAAAAGTGACAAACTTCATGTTAACATAGATCGACATCTGAGACCCCAAGAATCCAGAAACATTTGAGTAAATATGACTTCATAGATTTCCTACATACATGAAGCATGTAGATACAGTTCACAGTTGCTGGAGGATTACATGTGCATAAGCATGAAGAGAGAGTGTGTGTGTGTGTGTGTGTGTGTGTGTGTGTGTGTGTGTGTGTGTGTGTGTGTGTGTGTGTGTGTGTGTGTGTG
>NW_019943320.1:117257-119149 GCF_002910315.2 Salvelinus sp. IW2-2015
GAACATTAGTGCTGGAGATAATATTAGTACTGGAGGATAACATTAGTACTGGAGGATAACATAGTGCTGAGGATAATATTAGTACTGAGGATAACATTAGTGCTGGAGGATAATATTATACGGAGATAACATTAACTGGAGATAATATTAGTACTGGAGGATAATATTAGTGTTGGAGGATAACATTAGTATGGAGGATACCATTAGTGCTGGGAGATAACCATTAGTGTGAGATAACATTAGTACTGGAGGATACATTAGTGCTGGAGGATAACATTAGTACTGGAGGATACCATTAGTGCGGAGGATATATTGCAGTACTGAAGGATAACATAGTACTGCGAGGATAAATTATGCTGGAGGATAATATTAGTACTGGAGGATAACATTAGTGCTGGAGGATACCAGATACTGGAGGATACCATTAGGTGCTGGAGGATAATATTAGTACTGGAGATAACATTAGTGCTGAGGATAATATTTAGTACTGAAGATACATTAGTACTGGAGGATAACATTATGCTGGAGAGATAAAACATTAGTACTGGAGGATAACATGTTAGTGCTGGAGGATACCATTAGTACTGGAGGATACCATTATACTGGAGGATACCATTAGTGTTGGAGGATAACATTAGTGCTGGAGTGATACAATTATACTGGAGGACATTAGTTGAGGATACCATTAGTGCTGGAGGATAACTATTAGTACTGGAGGATAAACATTAGTGACTGGAGGATTAACATTAGTGCTGGAGGATAATATTATACTGGAGATAACATTAGTACTGGAGGATAACATTAGTACTGGAGGATACATTAGTACTGGAGATAAACATAGTCTGAGGATACCATTATACTGGAGGATAACATTAGTGTCTGGAGATAACATTAGTAACTGGAGGATAACATTAGTACTGGAGGATAACATTAGTGCTGGAGGATAACATTAGTACTGGAGGATAACATTAGTACTGGAGGATAACATTAGTGCTGGAGGATAACATTAGTGCTGGAGGATAACATTAGTGTTGGAGGATAACATTAGTGCTGGAGGATAACATTAGTACTGGAGGATAACATTAGTACTGGAGGATAACATTAGTGCTGGAGGATACCATTAGGGCTGCATGGCCTGGGTGTGGAAACACACTAGCGTGAACAGATAACAATTAGTTATGATTACAGCACCCCACCAAACACATGCTCTCTCTTTGTCCCAAACACACACACACACACACACACACACACACACACACACACACACACACACACACACACAGTCTCATTGAACTGTGTGTTTTCCAAGCTGGGCATCTGGGGGGAATGTCCATTTTCATTTCTCTGGTTGAGATGTCTTTTTCCCTCTCTGTGGTTACCATGGTAATTGACAAGTTATTTGGAGACATGGAAAAGGAAAAAGAGGGTGACATGGAACCGGAGGGTAGCTGGTGTCAAATCCTAGATGACATCGCCTGCCGTTGTGCCCTGGAGAACGAGACTTAACCCCCCATGACAACAGCAGCCCGCACCTCGTCAAAACCTGGGTTATGTGTCATTCAGAGGGGTTGGGTTAAAAGCCAAAGTCAATTTTCCGTTGGACCTTGTATGCAACTGACCAAAAGAAAGTGATCTTACGGGAGAAAGAGAGASAGAAAGAGGAGCAGCGTGAAAGGATCTGCCCAGGGATACATTGAGCAGCCTTCAACATCGGAGCAGGAACATTAGATTTTAGCAGACGCTCTTATCCAGAGTGACTTACATTTACMTCATTTAGCAGACGCTCTTATCCAGAGCGACTTACATTTACGTCATTTAGCAGACGCTCTTATCCAGAGTGACTTACATTTACGTCATTTAGCAGACGCTCTTATCCAGAGTGACTTACATTT
>NW_019943320.1:123533-129008 GCF_002910315.2 Salvelinus sp. IW2-2015
CACAACACAAGAGAGAGATGGATAACATTAGTGCTGGAGGATAATATTAGTACTGGAGGATAACATTAGTACTGGAGGATAACATTAGTGCTGGAGGATAATATTAGACTGGAGTATACATTATGCTGGAGGAATATATTAGTACTGGAGGATAACATTAAGTAGGAGGATAATATTAGTACTGGAGGATATATTAGTGTTGGAGGATAACATAGTACTGGAGGATACCATTGTGTGGAGGATAACATTAGTGTTGGAGGATAACATAGTACTGGAGGATACATTAGTGCTGGAGGATAACATTAGTACTGAGGATACCATTAGTGGGAGGATATATTAGTACGAAGATAACATTAGTACTGGAGGATAATTAGTGCTGGAGAATATATTAGTACTGGAGGATAACATTAGTGTGGAGGATACCATTAGTACTTGGAGGATACATTAGTGCTGGAGGATAATATTAGTATTGGAGAGATAACATTAGGCTGGAGGATAATATTAGTACTGAAGGATAACATTAGTACTGGAGATAACATTAGTGCTGGAGGATAACATTAGTACTGGAGGTAACATTAGTGCTGAGGATACCATTAGTATGGAGGATACCATTAGTACTGGAGGATACCATTAGTGTTGGAGGATAACATTAGTGCTGGAGGATAACCATTAGTACTGGAGGATACATTAGTACTGGAGGCCATTAGTGCTGAGATAATTTAGTACTGGAGGAATACATTAGTACTGGAGGATAACATTAGTGCTGGAGGATAATATTAGTACTGGAGGATAACATTAGTACTGGAGGATAACTTAGTATGGAGGATACCATTAGTACTGGAGGATAAATTAGTGCTGGAGGATACATTAGTACTGGAGGATAACTTAGTGTTGGAGATAACATTAGTACTGGAGGATAACTTAGTCTGGAGGATACATTAGTACTGGAGGATACATTAGTACTGGAGGATAACATTAGTGCTGGAGGAATACATTAGTACTGGAGATAATTAGTGTTGGAGGATAACATTAGTGCTGGAGGATACCATTATACTGGAGGATAACATTAGTGGAGGATAACATTAGTGCTGGAGTCTAGTGTGGAGGATAACATTAGTGTGGAGGATAACATTAGTTGGAGGATAACATTAGTACTGGAGGATAACATTAGTGTGGAGGATACCATTAGGGCTGCATGGCCTGGGTGTGGAAACACACTAGCGTGAACAGATAAAATTAGTTATGATTACAGCACCCCACAAACACATGCTCTCTCTTGTCCAACACAACACACACACACACACACACACCACACACACACAACACACACACACACACACACACAGTCTCATTGAACTGTGTGTTTCCAAGCTGGGCATCTGGGGGAATGTCCATTTTCATTTCTCTGGTTGAGATGTCTTTTTCCCTCTCTGTGGTTACATGGTAATTGACAAGTTATTTGGGAAAATGGAAAAGGAAAAAGAGGGTGACATGGAACGGAGGGTAGTGTGTCAAATCCTAGATGACATGCCTGCCGTTGTGCCCTAGAAACGACACTTAACCCCCATGACAACAGCAGCCCGCACCTCTTCAAAACCTGGGTTATGTGTCATTCAGAGGGGTTGGGTTAAAAGCCAAAGTATTTTCCGTGGACCTTGTATGCAACTGACCAAAAGAAAGTGCTTTACGGGAGAAAGAGAGAGAGAAAGAGGAGCAGCGTGAAAGGATCTGCCAGGGATACATTGAGCAGCCTTCACATCGGAGCAGGAAATTAGATTTTAGCAGACGCTCTTATGCAGAGTGATTACATTTACGTCATTTAGGCAGACGCTCTTATCCAGAGCGACTTACATTTACGTCATTTAGCAGCAGCTCTTATCCAGAGTGACTTACATTTACGTCATTTAGCAAGACGCTCTTATCCAGAGTGACTTACATTTAAGTCATTTAGCAGACGCTTTATCCAGAGTGATTACATTTAGCTCATTTAGCAGACGCTCTTTCAGAGTGACTTTACCTGAGCAGTTAGGGGCAAGCGCTTCTAATGTTCCCTTCTCACGGTGGAACTTTCAAGGCACCCTTTTCACGTCCTTTCTCAACGTGGAACTTCAGAGGCACCCTTTTCCACGTCTCCTTCTCAACGGTGGAACTTCAGAGGACCTTTTCACGTCTCCTTCTCACGGTGGAACTTCAGAGGCACCTTTTCCCGTCTCCTTCTCAACGGTGGAACTTAGAGGCACCCTTTTCCACGTCTCTTCTCAACGGTGGAACTTCAGAGGCACCCTTTTCCACGTCTCCTTCTCAACGGTGGAACTTCAGAGGCACCCTTTTCCACGTCTCTTCTCAACGGTGGAACTTCAAGGCACCCTTTTCCACGTCTCCTTCTCAACGGTGGACCTTCAGAGGACCCTTTTCACGTCTCCTTCTAACGGTGGAACTTCAAGAGGCACCTTTTCCACGTCTCCTTCTCAAGGGTGAACTTCAGAGGCACCCTTTTCCACGTCTCTTCTCAAGGTGGAACTTCAGAGGCACCTTTTCCACGTCTCCTTCTCAACGGTGGACACTTCAGAAGGCCTTTTCCACGTCTCTTTCTCAAGGGTGGAACTTCGAGGCACCCTTTTCCACGCTCTTCTTCCGGTGGAACTTCAAGGCACCCTTTTCCACGTCTCCTTCTCAACGGTGGACATTCAGAGGCACCCTTTTCACGTCTCCTTCTCAAGGTGGAACTTCAGAGGCACCCTTTTCACGTCTTTCTCTTTAACGGTGGAACTTAGAGCACCTTTTCCACGTCTCCTTCTCAACGGTGAACTTCAAAGGCCCTTTTCCACGTCTCCTTCTCAGGGTGGAATGTCAGTTGGCACACTTTTTCCAGTCTCTTCTCACCGGTGGAACTTCAGAGGCACCCTTTTCCACGTCTCCTTCTCAACGGTGGAACTTCAGAGGCACCCTTTTCCACTTAGTCAGCTCGGGAACTCGAACCAGTGACGTTTGGTTTACTGGCCCCTCTTAACCGCTAGGTTTATTTGTTTATTTATTTTTATTTCACCTTTATTCTGTGATGGAATTAACATTATATCAGGCTCCTTTTCAATACAACACAGCAAAACAAATGTCACTTTCCAAGATTGAGTCTGCGATTGTGTTATAGGCCGAGGCAGAACGCAACGGAGTAGAATTATATATTATATCCACCCGGCGGGTCGTTCAATCACCAGCGAGCCTGTTCAGATCAGTTTAGATCAGAGCGCAGAGCTGCACATTTGTTGATATTCTTTTCCTAGCTAGCGAGTTATTAGCCCATAGATAAGTYTAGGTCAGCAATGGGGAGTTACTGCTTCCTACAAGAGCACACAACGTGTAGGCTTCACCATTTCAAGAAGTCTTTGAGAAGCCAGTCAGGTAAAAAGCTGATATCTTAATTAAAGGGGCAGCGTTGTATTTTGAGACATGCTCGAATATGCAAATAAGCCAATAGACAGAGGGGTAGCCTACATTGTGTCTAATTCCTCTTATGGTAATAATACATTGTATTTTGTAAAGTTATTTCTTGCATCATACAACACAATGCAATGCAATTTACAGGCACCTATTTGGCCAATGGTGTTACAGACCAAGTAAAAAATGATTCATTAATGTCAAGGCCTTCATAATGTAAAAACGTTTCTAAAAGTCTCATGCAATGTAGGCCTGCATTGAATACCACATATTGGCTATTGTAGGCTATAACATATACCGTTGGTTTTGTTTGGTAAGCCTACATTATGCTCAAATAGCCACAATAGCCTATTGGCTACTGTCTAAATCTGTAAGGGACAGCCTATTGGCTACTGTCTAAATCTGTAAGGGTACAGCCTATTGGCTACTGTCTAAATCTGTAAGGGTACAGCCTATTGGCTACTGTCTAAATCTGTAAGGGTACAGATATATTCCTCAGTGTTCACTGGAAATGCTCGCCGGAAGTTGCACAAAATTCTCACAACGTTCAAGTTTCTGCTCACAAGACCCAAAATGTGCCCCCCCCAAAAAATGTGATCTATGTCTACACGCCACAGGAACAGCAGGCACAAGAAAAAGAGAGATGAAAGAGAGAGAGCAGTGGAGAGGAAGAGTCTCGGAAATCAGAATAAATATTTACTGCAGATTGCCTGTTAGAATATTGTCTATGAATGAATGTTTGGCGTGCTTGAATGAGCACACCAAAAACCTGTCAGACAGACAACCCTTAGGGAACCAAATCCAGTGGGCCTCCCTCTGTCGTCCGTTGTCACCCCTAGTCACCCCTCCTCACCCGCTCTGTCCTCCTCACCCAGTCCCCAGCTCTCATATATAGCTGAGAGGGAGGGAGGGACCGAGGGAAGAGGGCTGATCGATAGGTGGGCTCTGTGTGCTGCCAGATCAGCGATGGCTGGAGGGAGAGAAGTGCTGAGTCTCCCAGGAGGCAGACAGGAACAGTGGCCATACCGCTATTATCAGATTACACTGCTTTACTACATCGTCCACAGTCTCCCCCCTCACCGGCCACGTCCCCATGGGGTTAGAGAGGAGAGAGGACGAACGTCACCGTCCTCCCTAACTCACCTTCTTTAACAATCTAGGGATGATTCCCAATACTCTTATATGTAAATGTTAGTTTTGCAGCGATGCTTAATTGAAATGTTTAGTTCAGACAAGCTGTGTGATTACATATGTGATGTTAACTTAGGTGACAGATCAACACATGTCCTGTCCAGTAGTGCTGTCTCCAACACATCCACATGACTGCTCATACCGTTCTCTCTCTCCCCGTCTCTCTCTCTCTCTCTCTCTCTCTCTCTCTCTCTCTCTCTCTCTCTCTTTCTCTTCTTCTCTCTCTTCTCTCTCACACACGCGCGCACATACACACAGTCACCCGATAGAGCGGAACGATCACTTGCTAGCGATCATCTTAATTTCTAATTGTCCCTGATAAATTTATGCAAATGGAGGTTAATCAGGATGTATTGGAACCATTTTGGTACTTGACGCATCCCTGCAAGCGGCTATCAATTAACATCAATATTTTGTTTTCCTCTCATTATTCAATTTGCACCTGGTTCTCCTGGTAATGTAACGTTTAACAGCAATTAAGATACCAAGCAATACAGGAGAGAGAGGTGGAGAGAGGGATTGAGAGAGAAAGAGAGATCTGGGGAGGGATGGAGAGTAGTAGAGAGGGGAGAGAGTTAGAGAGAGAGAGATCTGGGGAGGGATGGAGAGTAGTAGAGAGGGGGAGAGAGTAGAGAGAGAGAGAGAGAGAACCAGTGAAGAACAAACACCATTGTAAATACAACCTATATTTATGTTTATTTATTTCCCTTTTGTACTTTAAACTGTTTGCACATATTACAACAATTGTATATAGACATAATACGACATTTGAAATTTATTTATTATTTTGAAACTTTTGTGAGTGTAATGTTTACTGTTAACTTTTTATTGTATAATTCACTTTTATTT
>NW_019943320.1:130100-137528 GCF_002910315.2 Salvelinus sp. IW2-2015
CATTATCAACTCTCTTCCTTCTCCTCCTGTTCACCTGACCCCAATATAACCTCCCTCGTTCACCCTGCAATTCTCGCTTCGCTCTCCTCCTGTTCACCCTGGGACCCCAATATTAACTCTCTCTCTCTCCTCCCTGTTTTCACCCTGACCCAATATAACTCTCTCTCTCTCCTTCCTGTTCACCCTGACCCCAATATAACTCTCTCTCTCCTCCTGTTCAACCTGACTCCAATATAATCTCCTCCTTCTCCTTACCTTGTTCACCCTGACCGCAATTATAATGCTCTCTCCTCTCTCTCCTGCGCTGTCTGCTTACTTGCCTGACCCCCCTTTACTAACCTCCTATACTCTCCTCTCTCCTCTGTTGCACCCTCGACCCCAATATAACTCTCTCTCTCTCTCCTCCTGCTTCACCTACCCCCATATAACTCTCTCTCTCTCCTCCTGTTCCCACCCTGACCCCAATATAACTCTCTCTCTCTCCTGTTCACCCTGACCCCAATATAACGTCTCTTTTCTCCTCCTGTTTCGCCTGACCCAATATAACCCTCCTGTACTTCCAATACTCTCTCTCCTCCTTCCTGTTCACCTGACCCCAATATACTCTCTCTCTTGCCTCGTTTCACCCTGACCCAATATAACTTCTCTCTCTCTCTCTCTCCTGTTCACCCTGACCCAAATAACTATCCTTCTTTCTTACCTGTTCACCCTGACCCAATATAATCTCTCTCTCTCTCTCCTCTGTTCCCTGACCCCAATATAAACTCTCTCTTCTCTCCTGTTCACCCTGACATATAACTCTCCTCTCTCCTCCTGTTCACCCTGACCCCAATAACTGATCTCTCTCCTCCTGTTTCACCCTGACACCCATATATAATCCTCTGCTCTCTCCTTCTGTTCACCCTGACCTCCATATAACTGCTCCTGCTCTCCTCTTGTTACCCTGACCCCAATATACTCTCTCTCTTCTTCTCTTCCTTGTTCACCCTGACCCAATATAAATCTCTCTCTCCTCCTTTCACCCTGACCACAATATAAACTCTCTCTCTCTCCTGTTCACCCTGACCCCAAATATAACCTATCTCTCTCCTCCTGTTCACCCTGACCCAATATAACCTCTCTCCTCTCTCCTCCTGGTTACCGACCCAATAAACTCTCTCTCTCTCTTCCTCCTGTTCACCCTGACCCCATATTAACTCTCTCTCTCTCTCCCTGTTCACCCTGACCCCAAATATAACTCTCTTACTCATCTCTTCCTCTGTTTTCACACCTGACCAATTATAAACTTCTCTCTTCTCTCCTCCTGTTCACCCTGACCCCAATAATAACTCTCTCTCTCTCTCTCCTCCTGTTCACGCCTGACCCCAATATTAACTCTCTCTCTCCTGCTCTGTGCACCCTGACCCCACAATATAACTTTCTCTCTCTCTCTCTCCTCCTGTTTCACCCTGACCCCAATATAACTCTCCTCTCTTCTCTCCTCCTGTTCACCCTGACCCCAATATACTCTCTCTCTCTCTCCTGTTCCCCTGACCACAATATAACTCTCTCTCTCCTCCTGTTCACCCTGACCCCAATATAACTATCTCTCTCCCTCCTGTTCACCCTGACCCCAATATAACTCTTCTCTCTCTCTCTCCTGTGTTCACCCTGACCCCAATATAACTCTCTCCTCTCTCTCCCCTGTTTCACCCTGATCCCCAATATAACTCTCTCTCTCTCTCCTCTGTTCACACCTGACCCAATATAACTTCTCTCTCCTCCTGTTCACCCTGACCACATCATAACTCTCTCTCTCTCCGTTCACCCTGACCCCAATATTAACTACTCTCTCTTCCTCCTGTTTCACCCTGACCCAATATAACTCTCTCTCTCTCTCCTCCTGTTCCATCCCTTACCCCAATATAACTCTCTCCTCTCCTCCTGTTCACCCTGGACCCCAATATAACTCTCCTCTTCTCTCCTCCTGTTCACCCTGACCCCAAATAACTCTCTCTCTCTCCATCCTGTTCACCCTGACCCCAATATAAACTCTCTCTCTCTCTTTCCTGTTCACCCTGACCCCAATATAACTCTCTCTCTCTTCCTCACCTGTTCACCCTGACCCCAATATAACTCTCTCTCTCTCTCTTCCTGTCCTGTTCACCCTGACCCCAATATAACTCTCTCTCTCTCCTCTCCTCTGTTTCTCTGTTTCTTTCTGACACTGTCTGATTCCGTCTGCTTCTGTTTGTTATACTGGGTATACACTCCACGACTTCTAAAATCTTAACAACTTGGACGTGCTCACATTTTCCGACTTCCTTGTCCCAGATATGTAATATAGTCCATTGTGAAGTGCATGACGTGGGTGCTCACATTACACGATGATTCCCTAGATGATCCTGCGTTGTGTTTCTCACTTCTTGCCGACACGCAAACAGCGAGCTGCATTATTAATGTTTACATTATTATGTGCAGAAACATCAATTAAGAGGTGCAGAATATATTAATAACAGAATATATTAATAACAGAATATYTTAATACCATAATATATTAA
This sequence comes from Salvelinus sp. IW2-2015, assembly GCF_002910315.2. NCBI lineage: Eukaryota > Metazoa > Chordata > Actinopteri > Salmoniformes > Salmonidae > Salvelinus > Salvelinus sp. IW2-2015. Next base: position 132,641 of record NW_019943320.1, read on the forward strand.
TAACAGCATATATTAATAACAGAATATATTAATAACTGTATTTTTTTTTTTAAAGAACAAAATCTACTGAGGATGGTAGCTGACTCTATAGCCACTCCTATCTGTCATATTTTTAATCTGAGTCTGGAGGAAAGTCTTTGTCCTCAGGCCTGGAGGGAAGCCAAAGTAATTCCGCTGCCCAAGAGTGGTAAAGCGGCCTTTACTGGTTCTAACAGCAGACCTGTAAGCTTGCTGCCAGCTCTTAGCAAACTGTTGGAAAAAATGGTGTTTGACCAAATACAATGCTATTTCTCTGTAAAAAAAATAAGATACTTTCAGCATGCTCATAGAGAAGGGCACTCAACATGTACTGCACTGACACAAATGACTGATGATTGGTTGAAAGACATTGATAATAAGGAGATTGTGGGAGCTGTACTGTTAGATTTCAGTGCAGCCTTTGATYTTATTGATCATAACCTGTTGTTGAAAACACTTAAGTGCTATGGCTTTTCAACCATATCGTGGATTCAGAGTTATCTATCTAATATAACTCAAAGGGTTTTCTTTAATGGAAGAGTCTCTAATGTCAAAAATGTAAAGTGTGGTGTACCGCAGGGCAGCCCTCTAGGCCATCTACTCTTTTCTATTTTTTACCAATGACCTGCCACTGGCATTAAACAAAGCATGTGTGTCCATGTGTGCTGATGATTCAACCATATACGCATCAGCAACCACAGCTAATGAATCACTGAAACCCTTAACAAAGAGTTGCAGTCTGTTTAGGAATGGATCGCCAGTAATAAACTGGTCCTGAACATCTCTAAAACTAAGAGTATTGCACTTGATACAAATAATTCCCTAAGTTCTAAACCTCAGCTGAATCTGGWAATGAATGGTGTGGATGTTGAACAAGTTGAAGAGACTAAATGATTTGGTGTTACCTTAGATTGTAAACTGTCATGGTCAAAACATATAGATTCAATGATTGTAAAGATGGGTAGAGGTCTGTCCGTAATAAAGAGATGATCTGCTTTTTTGACAACACACTCCACAAAGCAAGTTCTGCGGGCTCTACTTTTGTCTAATCTTGATAATTGTCCACATTAAGAATGTGAAATGTCAGAATAATAGTAGTAAATAATACTACTAATTTATTTCAGCTTTTATTTCTTTCATCACATTCCCAGRGGATCAAAAGTTTACATGCACTCAATTAGTATTTGGTAGCAATGACTTTAAATTGTTAATTTGGGTCAAACGTTTCAGGTAGCCTTCCACAAGCTTCCCAAAATAAGTTGGGTGAATTTTGGCAAATTCCTTCTGACAGAGCTGGTGTAACCGAGTCGGGTTTGTAGGCCTCCTTGCTCGCACACACTTTTTCAGGATTTTCTATAGGATTGAGGTCAGGGCTTTGTGAAGGCCACTCCAATATCTTGACTTTGTTGTCCATAAAGCCATTTTGCCACAACTTTGGAAGTATGTTTGGGGTCATTGTCCATTTGGAAGACCCATTTGCGACCAAGCTCTAACTTCCTGACTGATGTCTTGAGATGTTGCTTCAATATATCCACATCATTTTCCTGCCTCATGATGCCATATATTTTGTGAAGTGCACCAGTCCCTCCTGCAGCAAAGCACCCTCCCACAATATGCTGCCACCCCTCCCCTGTGCTTCACGGTTGGGATGGTTTTCTTCGGCTTGCAAGCCCCCCCCTTTTTCCTCCAAACATAACGAGGTCATTATGGCCAAACAGTTCTATTTTGTTTCATCAGACCAGAGGACATTTCTCCAAAAAGATACAATCTTTGTCCTCATATGCAGTTGCAAACCGTAGTCTGGCTTTTTTATGGCGGTTTTGGAGCAGTGGCTTCTTCCTTGCTGAGCGGCCTTTCAGGTTATGTCGATATAGGACTCGTTTTTACTGTGGATATAGACATTTTGAACCAATTTCTCCAGCATCTTCACATGGGCCTTTGCTTGTTCTGGGATTGATTTCACTTTTCCCAAGTACGTTCATCTCTAGAGACAGAACTTGTTTCTTCTGAGCGGTATGACGGTGGTGGTGCGATTGGTGTTTATACTTGCATACTATTGTTTGTTCAGATGACGTGGTACCTTCCAGGTGTTTGGAAATTGCTCCAAGGATGAACCCAGACTTGTGGAGGTCTACAATTTTTGAGATCTTGGTTGATTTCTTTTGATTTCACATGATGTCAAGCAAAGATGCTCTGAGGCTGAAGGTAGGCCTTGAAACACATCCACAGGTAACCTCCAATTGACTCAAATGATATCAATTAGACTATCAGAAGCTGTTTAAGGCACAGTCAACTTAGTGTATGTAAACTTCTGACCCACTTGAATTGTGATGTAGTGAACTATAAGTGAAAAAATCTGTCTGTAAACAATTGTTGGAAAAATTACTTGTTCATGCACAAAGTAGATGTTTCTAACCTACTTGCCAAACTATAATTTTTAACAAGAAATTGTGAGTGGTTGAAAACAAGTTTAATGACCAATCTAAGTGTTTGTAAATTCCGACTTAACTGATATCTGTTAGTAATATACCCTTTAAAATATGCTGCTATTAAATCCTGTAATATATACTGTTATTAATATATCCGGTTATAAATGCTGTTATTATATATGCTGTTATATATTATGTTTTAATATATCCTTTTTATATCTGTTTATAATATATGCTGTTTATATATGCTTTATTAATATATCTTTTATAATGCTGTTATTAATATTTATGCTATTTTAATATACTTTTATATGTGTTATTATTATTTAATCCTGTTATATATGCTGTCTATTAATATATTGATGTTATTAGATATATACTGTTATTAAATAATGCTGTTATTATTATTTCTGTTATATATCTGTTATTTAATATATTCTGTTATATATGATGTTATTATATATACTGTATATAAATATATGCTGTTATTTATTAATCCTGTTATATATGCTGTTATTATATGATGTTATATAATGATGTTATTAGTATATTACTGTATATAAATATATGCTGTTATTATTTTATCTGTATTATATTTTTATATTTATGATGTTATTATTATGTTATTATATACTGTATATTATTATATTGTACTATAATATATTACTGTTATATATGGTTATTCTATTATCATGATGTTATTAATATGTACTGTTATATATGATGTTCATTAAATGCTTCTATTATGAAATAATATGCTGTATTTAATATATCCCGTAATTAATATATCTGTTATACATGCTGTATAATTATCTGATCATTATTAATATATCCTGTTATATATGCTCGTTATTAATATATCTGTATATATTGCTGTTATTAATAATATTTGCTATTACTATATTACTTTAATTATTCATCTGTATATATTATATACTGTTATTAATATATCCTGTTTATATATACTGTATATATAATATATCCTGTTATACATGCTGTTATTAATATATCCTGTATATATACTGCTTATTAATATATACCTGTTATATTACTGTTATTAAATATCTGTTTATATATACTGTTATTAATTATATCCTGTTATATATGCTGTATTAATATATTGCTGTTTAATATTGATGTTATTAATATATGCGGTTATTATTTTATCCTGTAATATATGATGTTATAATGTATGTTTTATATATGATGTTATTAATTCTATACTGTTATATATGATGTTACTTAATATATGTGTTTTTAATATATTGCTGTTATTAATATATACTGTTTTTAATATATCCTGTTATTAATATATACTGTTTTTAATATATCCTGTTATTTATATATGTTGTATTATCCTGTTTGTTAATATATCCTGTTATTAATATATCCTGTTATAATATATCCTGTTGTTAATATATCCTGTTGTTAATATATCCTGTTGTTAATATATCCTGTTGTTAATATATCCTGTTGTTAATATATCCTGTTATTATATATGTTGTTATTAATATATGCTGTTATATATGATATTATTAATATATCCTGTTATTAATATATCCTGTTATTATATATTCCTGTTATTAATATATCCTGTTATTAATATATCCTGTTATTAATATATCCTGTTATTAATATATCCTGTTATTAATATATCCTGTTGTTTAATATATCCTGTTGTTAATATATCCTGTTGTTAATATATCCTGTTATTAATATATCCTGTTATTAATATATCCTGTTGTTAATTATATCCTGTTGTTAATATATCCTGTTATTAATATATCCTGTTATTAATATATCCTGTTGTTAATATATCCTGTAATATATGCTGTTATTAATATATACTGTTATATATGATGTTATTATTATATCCTGTTATATATGTGGTATTAATATATGCTGTTTTTAATATATGCTGTTAATAATATATCCTGTTATTAATATTTGATCATATATAATGTTATTAAATATCATGTTATTATATATGCTGTTATATTTACATTTACATTTAAGTCATTTAGCAGACGCTCTTATCCAGAGCGACTTACAAGTTGGTGCATTCACCTTATGATATCCAGTGGAACAACCACTTTACAATAGTGCATCTAACTCTAAGGGGGGGGGGGGTTAAAAGGATTACTTTATCCTATCCTAGGTATAGGATTATATATGAATGTTATTAATATATGCTGTTATATATGATGTTATTAATATGTTATGTTATTTAATATATGCTGTTAAATGCATTGCATTTATGTTCAAAATTTTGTATCAGGACTGCCCAAATGTGTCTAATTTGTTAAGTAATAACTTTTCACGTTCAAAATTGTGCACTCTCCTCAAACAATAGCGTGGTATAATTTCACTGTAATAGCTACTGTAAATTGGACAGTGCAGTTAGATTACAAGAACTAAAGCTTTCTGCCCATAATTCAGAT
>NW_019943320.1:139093-147178 GCF_002910315.2 Salvelinus sp. IW2-2015
TGAGAGAGATTGTTATATATACTGTTATTAATATATCCTGTCTTATATATTACTGTTATTAATATATCCTGTTATATATACTGTATATTAATATATTCCTGTTATACATGCTGTTATTAAATATATCCTGTTATATATACTGTTATTAATATATCCTGTTATATTATACTGTTATTAATCATATCCTGTTACTAATATACTGTTATAATATATCCTGTTTTATATTGCTGTATTAATATTATTGCTGTTATATATTGATGTTATTAATATATTGCGGTTATATTTTATCCTGTTATATATTATGTTATTAATGTATGCTTTTATATATGATGTTATTAATCTATACTGTATATATATGATGTTATTAATATATGCTGTTTTTAATATATGCTGTTATTAATATATACTGTTTTTAATATATCCTGTTATTAATATATACTGTTTTTAATAGTATCCTGTTATTTATATATGTTTTAATATATCCTGTTGTTTAATATATCTGTTATTAATATATCCTGTTATTAATATATCCTGTTGTTAATATATCCTGTTGTTAATATATCCTGTTGTTAATATATCCTGTTGTTAATATATCTTTGTTAATATATCCTGTTATTTATATATGTTGTTATTAATATATGCTGTTATATATGATATTATAATATATCCTGTATTAATATATCCTGTTATTAATATATTCTGTATTAATATATCCTGTTATTAATATATCCTGTTATTAATATATCCTGTTATTAATATATCCTGTTATTATATATCCTGTTAATATATCCTGTTGTTAATATATCCTGTTGTTAATATATCCTGTTATTAATATATCCTGTTATTAATATATCCTGTTGTTAATATATCCTGTTGTTAATATATCCTGTTATTAATATATCCTGTTATTATATATCCTGTTGTTAATATATCCTGTAATATAGCTGTTATTAATATATACTGTATATATGATGTTATATATATTATCCTGTATATATGTTGGTATTAATATATGCTGTTAATTATATATATCCTGTTATTAATATTTGATCATATATATTGTTATTAATATATCATGTTTTAATATATGCTGTTATATTTACATTTACAATTAAGTCATTTAGCAGACGCTCTTATCCAGAGCGACTTACAAGTTGGTGCATTCACCTTATGATATCCAGTGGAACAACCACTTTACAATAGTGCATCTAACTCTAAGGGGGGGGGGGGGGAGGATTACTTTATCCTATCCTAGGTATAGGATTATATATGAATGTTATTAATATATGCTGTTAATATGATGTTATTAATATGTTATGTTATTAATATATGCTGTTATATGTCAGTTATTACTTTTATCCTGTATATATCCCTGTTATTAATATAGCCTTGTTATTAATATATGCTGTTATAAATGCTGTTATTAATTTTGCTGTCATATATGCTGTTATTGATAGTATCCTGTTATATATTATGTAATATATTAATGTTATTAGTATATCCTCTTTAAATGTGTTCTTTTTAAAATATCCTGTATATATGCTGTTATTCTATTAACCTATTATATATGCTGTTGTTAATATAGCCTGGTTATATATGCTTGTTAATATAGCCTGTTATTTGCAATTTTTTTTATTATATATGATGTTAATTGTACTCTATAAATGCATATATAACAGAATATATTACGGATCAGCCCTTTAAAAAATATATGTTTGCCTAAAATTACATACCCAAATCTAACTGCCTGTAGCTCAGGCCTGAATCAAGGATATGCATATCCTTGGTACCATTGAAAGGAAACACTTTGAAGTTTGTGGAAATGTGAAACGAAATGTAGGAAAATTTAACACATAAGTTTTGGTAAAAGATAATACAAAGACGAAACCCAACCGTTATTTTTTTGTACCATCATCTTTGAAATGCAAGAGAAAGGACATAATGTTATTATTCCAGCCCAGGTGAAAGTTTAGATTTTGCCACTAGATTGGCAGCCAATATATGTGCTAAGTTTAGACTGATCCAATGAGGCATTGGCATTTATCGTTCAAAATTTTGTATCAGGACTGCCCAAATGTGGCCCTAATTTGTTAAGTAATAACTTTTCACGTTTCAAAATTGTGCACTCCTCCTCAAACAAAAAAAGCATGGTATAATTTCACTGTAATAGCTACTGTAAATTGGACAGTGCAGTTAGATTAACAAGAACTAAAGCTTTCTGCCCATATCAGATATGTCTATGTCCTGGGAAATGTTCTTGTTACTTACAACCTCATGCTAATCGCATTAGCCTAAGTTAGCTCAACCYTCCCGTGGAAGGGACACCGATCCCGAAGAAGTTTTAATAACAGCATATTTAACAGGATATATTAATAACAACATATATTTAAAAACACAATACATTAATAACAGCATATATTAATAACAGAATATGGACTTAATATGAAAAAAACATTTGAATATGATAATATAAATGATGTTTTGTGGTTTCTGTCATGGTAGGACACAGAGGTAATATTGAAAAGGCAGCTGTGTTCTGTCCACAGTTCCACCAATATGTCTTCCATCCCCTTGGTCTTCCCGGTGCTCGTTGTTGTTGTTGTTGTAGTCATTGTTGTTGTTGTTGCTTTCCTCTTTGCCATCATTGTTTTGGTCTCACATGCTGAGTGCTCATTGGCTTTTTGCAGTAGGCCTTGATCAATCTCCTCGTAGCACTGCTCACAATCCAAGATGCACAGCAAACATTTTGAACATGTCGGAACAGCCATCATCGGTGCGTACTTGACCCGCTCAAACTACACCAGTCCAGACATACTCTCTCTCTCTCTCTCTCTCTCTCTCTCTCTCTCTCTCACTCTCTCTCACTGTAAATATTTTTCTTACCTTCTCTCTTTCTGTCTCTCACGACCTAACCTCGGCGAGGAGGGGGGTTGAGTGGGGAGGAGGGGGGTTGAGTGGAGAGGAGGGGGGTTGAGTGGGGACGAAGGGGGAAGGGAAAGGGTGTGACACATACACACTAACTCATTTTAATGTGAGCGTGGACTTGGGGGAGCTGTCAGCTGTGGTCTAATTTACGAGTGTGGAAAGATGGAGACAGATACAGAGGGACACAAGCTGTGTGTCGCACGCGCGAGTCGCCTGCTATCACCCGTCCGCACCGTAAATAACGCTGAGCGATGAGAATTTATGAGACACCCAATATCTCACTACCAGCCTACTCCGCTTCGCTCTCTGCACTGTACAAGTCTGACTGGGCGAAGAGAAGGGCATGGAGGAAAGAGAGGGAGACGAAAGAACGAGAACTACGCGGCAAGCATCAGTAGGCGAGAGTTTATACGAGAGGGAGAGAGCAGAGAGAGAGCAGAGAAGCTAAAGATCATCCCGCTGCACTGTCCACAGTAAACTCTCTCTTGGCCTGTTAAAGACAACCAGAATAACAAAAAAGGGAGTGAGCACGGCAGCAGACACGACGGGAGAGAGAGACAGATAGACAAAGAGGAAGGACCAGAGAGTAGAACAAGAGATGGGAGGGAGGGGAGGGAGGGAGGCGAGGGCACATCGGCAGGGAGGCGAGGGAGGCGAGGGAGGGAGGGAGGGAGGGAGGGACCACACGAGTGGACGGAGGGAGGCGAGGAGGTAGGGAGCGGAGAGGGAGGAGGAGGGAAACGAAATTCATGTGAAGAAAGCCGAGAACAACAGATGTGCACAGTGCTAGGTGGCACTATACTGTACGCCCATTACTCCTTCCAACCTTTTACTGTACTTATCAATTCAATTCTGCGTCACAGATACGCTATAATCCTAACCTTCTCTATCTATTACTTCTCTCTCTTTTAATGACCAATGCCATATCAAGGTAAGTGGTAATATTTTTCGCCTAGCTGACCGAGTTCGGAACTAAAGACTATAACAAAGAAGAGAACGGCAGAAGGCATGGGAGGAGGAAGGTGGGCACGGCGGCACTAGAAGCAGGGAGAGAAGGCAGGCAGAGAGAGAGGAGGGAAGAGAGAGGACGGAGAGCAGAGAGGAGGGAGAGAAGAGAAGTCAGCGAGGCGGAGCATAAGGCAGACAGGGAGAGGAGGAGGGCACGAGAGGAGAGGAACGCGGAGCAGGAGAGCGAGGGAGGAAGAGGAGGAGGGACTGAAGAAGAGAGAGAGGAGGAGGGAAGAGGAGAAGGGGAGAGGAGGAGGAGAGAAAGAGAAGGGTGAGGAGAGGAGGGAGAGAAGGAGAAGGGAGGGAGGAGGAAAATGTTCTGGATCTTTCATTTATGGAACGTCTTGTTGCACACAAATTGGGTACAGGTGAGGAGAGAGAGTAATTAGGAGAGAACGGAGAGAGACCAGAGAGGAGAGAAAGAAAGAGACTGTGTGTGTGTGTGTGTGTGTTTGCGTGTGTGTGTGTTGGTGTGTGTGTGTGTGTGGTGTGTGTGTGTGTGTGTGTGTGTGTGTGTGTGTGTGTGTGTGGTGTGTGTGTGTGTGTGTGTGGTGTGTGGTGTGTGTGTGTGTGTGTGTGTGTGTGTGTGTTGTGTTGTTGTGTGTGTGTGTGTGTGTATTCTGAGGAGTTGTAGCAATTCATGACCAATTCATACTTAACTTTGAGAAATGTGAAATACATTGTGTGTGAACTTGGTTGGAGTTACAGGGCTTATGCCAGCTTAGAGAAGCTTCTAAAGATTCAGGTGAGAGAAGAGATGGAGTCAGGTGGAGGAGAGGAGGATTGGGCCCCCTCTCTCACTCTCTAAGACATCTGATTGTCTGTGAAATTGAAAACAACCCTGCTCTCACTTGCTTCACTGCTTCTCTCACTCTTTTGATGTAAACGTGACCAAAAGGGGCAAAACCTGGTCAAAGAATTCAATACTGTAAAAAACACAGAGTAATCTCAGAATATGGATCAACAACAGTAGAAAAAGACTGTGTGGCTTGTGAACTAGTGTTGAATTTCTGCCCTTTATTAAATGTTATAGGGCAAATGCAAATGAACATGAACCCTTGCTCCGGCGTCGTCGCCGGAAGTTTATTCATTACATTCGATTTATTGGTCGTTGGATGAGTGAGCAGGAGAACGTGGTAACGACTCGGACTCTGAACCCTCACATCTCAATGGATAGAACGAAGAGAGAAGGGGGGATGGGACGAGAGACAGAGAGAGAGAGAGAGGGGAAGAGTTTAAAGAGGAGGGGGAGAGAGAACAGGGAGGGGAAAGAGAGAGACGAGAGAGAGAAGAGAGGAGTGTTAAAGAGGAGGGGGAGAGAGAGAGCAGGGGAAGGGAAGAGAGAGAGAGAGCAGAGAGAAGAGAGAGGGTAGAGGAGGGGGAGAGGGAGGGGGTAGATAACGAGAGAGGGAGAGGAGAGAGAGAGAGAGTTTAGAGGTGAAGACATAAATGATGAAGTGATAGTAGACTAATAAATAACAATGTAATGTTGCAGATCTTCCAGAACAATACACTCTTATAACAGCCTGCTGTATGGAACCCAAGCACCCACTAAGTGACTCTATTGTGTACACACCACACACAACACCACACACACCACACCACACAACACACACACACACACACACACACACACACACCCACACCACACACCACCACACACCCACACCACACACCACACACACCACACCACACACACACCACACACACCACACAACACACACACACACACACACCATAGTCCACAGTCTCAGTCTGCCTGTGAACATAACTTATTCATTGAAAGTTATTGAAACTTTAAAATACAGTTATTATTGAATTAGTTTTTGTATTGAAATGAAGCTGAGGAGCATTTCTCATAAGTCTCATAACTAATGAAGCTTCACAGAAAGATAAGAATGGTTTTGTACACTGAGAGAAAATACTATTGTCTTCTGCTAATATTCCATGGAAAGCCTTGTTAAATACATTAATGAAACAATATACTGAGAGTTTGAATTTGAACTGATTTCTGGGTGAAACATTTCCTGAATATTTTTTATAACTTCGCCATTTCTCAGATACAGTTTTACAACAAGCTGCAGTTGTTAAATATTCTATTATATTAAAGAGTATTCTATTCAAATCTATTCAATTCATTTAAATTCTCTACTGCACAAAAATATAAACACAACATGTAAAGTGTTGGTCTCATGTTTCATGAGCTGAAATAAAATAGGCCAGAAATGTTCCATACGCACAAAAAGCTTATTTCTCTCAAATGTTGTTTACATCCCTGTTAGTGAGCATTTTTCCTTTGCCAAAATAACCCATCCACCTGACAGGTGTGGCATATCAATAATCTGATTAAACAGCATGATCATTACACCGGCACACCTTGTGCTGGGGACAATAAAAGGCCACTCTAACATGTGCAGGTTGTCACACAACACAATGCCACAGATGTCTCAAGTTTTGTGGGAGCGTACAATTGGCATTCTGACTGTAGGAATGTCCACCAGAGCTGTTGCCAGAGAATGTAATGTTAATTTCTCTACCGTAAGCAACTTTCAATGTTGTTTTAGAGAATTTGGCAGTACGTCCAACCGGCCTCTCAACCACAGACCACGTGTAACCACGCCAGCCCAGGACTGTGGTGGTGTTGCTATGGTGTTCTGGGGCTGTCCCTGCTCATCACTGATGAGTACTGCTGATCACGGATGAGTACTGCTGAGTACTGCTGAGTACCGATGATCACTGATGAGTACTGATGAGTACTGCTGAGTACTGCTGCGGACTACTGAGTACTGCTGAGTACCGATGATCACTGATGATCACTGATGAGTACTGCTGAGGACTACTGAGTACTGCTGAGTACCGATGATCACTGATGATCACTGCTGAGTACTGCTGAGTACTGCTGAGTACTGATGATCACTGATGATCACTGATGATCACTGATGATCACTGATGAGTACTGCTGATCACTGATGAGTACTGATGAGTACTGCTGATCACTGATGAGTACTGCTGAGTACTGCTGAGTGCTGCTGATCACTGATGAGTACTGCTGAGTACTGATGATCACTGCTGAGTACTGCTGAGTACTGCTGAGTACTGCTGATTTGTATTTTTTAAAATATTTTTTAACCGTTATTTAACTAGGCAAGTTAGGAAACAATTTAATAATTGTTTAGTAATATTAAAGGCAGATACAAATATTTAACGGAACATCCTGCTATATCATGTTTGGATTTTGAAGCACTTCAATGTGTCAGATTGAACTGTGAATACACACCAAAGCTACCTTTTGAACATTCTGGTAACCTTAACTGATGAATGCAATCAATTGCAGACAGTGTTCTGCACATGCAATACAATAAACCAGCAATAAGATAGACTAGAAAGTCAGCATATCGCTATACATTCACTGTTACAGCTGCATCAAATGACAAAGAATAGCAAAATACTTATTTCTTGAAAGACAAATGTTACTTTCGATAGATTTATAGTTCTACTTCTTAGTTATCGTTGTTCAATTACACAGAAACAAAAGAGAGACAGCATCAAAAGCATTATTTCATTATCAAAAACATTCCACGTTATACACCTACCCTGAGAAAAACAAGTCTCGTTCAAAGAGAGCCAGTATCACCAGACAAAAAAAAGTCTACAACATCTACAGAATTACAGACTAAAATGGAGAGAAAAAAGTACAGAAGAAAGAAAAAAGAGACAAAAGAAAGAAAGAGAGAATTCTCTGGAGACTGATTTCACAACATCCTACTCTGCGGTTTGAAACTACAGAAAAGTGGGAAGTGTTAAACTATGGGGTGAGCGTGGGCATATATTCCCCCCTCCCTCCCCGAGGAAGAGAATGATGCTTGCACAAGCATTTTTATTGCACAGTATTGACTTAGAAAGAGATAGAAAGAGAGGAAGAGAGAAAGAGAGAGAGAGAAGAAGAAATATATATATATATATATATTTCACAACATCCTACTCTGCGGTTTGAAACTACAGAAAAGTGGGAAGTGTTAAACTATGGGGTGAGCGTGGGCATATATTCCCCCCTCCCTCCCCGAGGAAGAGAATGATGCTTGCACAAGCATTTTTATTGCACAGTATTGACTTAGAAAGAGATAGAAAGAGAGGAAGAGAGAAAGAGAGAGA
>NW_019943320.1:148287-153299 GCF_002910315.2 Salvelinus sp. IW2-2015
CTCCACCTCCACCTCCTGTTAATTATGATATTTGATGTTTAAAGTTATTGACGTTCAGATCGTATAAGTTATATATTGATCTGTTAGTTATCCGTGATTTTAAAGTTATTGAGTTTCGAGTTAAGTATAGTTGTGGGTAAGGTCTAAGAGTTTATGCTAATCTTTGATTTAGAGAGGTAGCTAAGTCAAACCGTTGCGCCCTCCTCCCTGGTTCACTATCCTTTTGGTACTGGTTATCGCGAATTGCCAGAGCAATACGTGCACTTGGCCCCCCCGAGCTACACGTGTTGGAATCGGCCTCTCAAGCAAATAACAACCCTGAAAACTTTCATGAAAAGTTTAATCGAGAGAGGGAGATCTGATATAGTGTGGGTGGTTTACTAGTGACCGTGACTGGAGGTTATTTTGGAGACCGAAGACGAGAGGGAGTCTGTGAACGAGAGACAGAGAGGGAGATCTGTAGAGAGACAGTGGAGTCTGTGCAGAGAGATGAAGAAAGAGCAGGGAGTCTGTAAGAGAGAGAAAGGGGTGGAGAGGGGGATAGGAAGTCTGTATGAGAAAAGAGAAGAGAGAGGGAGAGAGAGGGAAACAGGGAGGAAGTAAGAGACAGCCAAACAGAGGGCGACAAAAACAGAGAGAGGAGAACAGAGAACAGAGAGAGAGCAGAACCAAACAGCGAAGGAGACGGAGCAATGATGAGAGAGACAAACAGGGAGAGACGAGAAGACAACAGAGAGGAGAGAGAACAAACAGAGAGAGAGACAACAAGAGGACAGAAGATGAGAGAGACAAACCAGCGGAGAGAGGAGAGAGAGAGAGGAGAGACAGTGAGAGAGATTTGCTTCTGGCTTCCTACAGAGGGATCTACCATTAAATTCACTGAATTCACAAGAAACTATCTGTGCCCAAAGCAACATGGGAGGCCTTCTACTTTAAACAAACCTCTTTACTCGCTGACTGGGTTTTCAAATCAACCCCTTGCAACAGCGCCACGACACACACACACACACACACACACACACAGCACACACACGAACTGACAGAGATGTTGTTTTCACCCAATGCTCTGTGTAATTACGTAAAAACAATTGATCTTGTCACCAGTTGAGCTCTTGCCACCTGCTAATATAGAATGAAAGCCACGGAACAAGATACCTGATCTAGTATAGAAATCGTCCCAAAACAAATATGCCTTTTGATTCTTCTCCACTGACGCCATGTTTTTCCTTGCTAGAAAGGATCAGGAGCTTGGGGATGAGCAGGAGGCTGGAGGGGATCAGGAGCCTGGGGGTAGGATTCAGAGCGGGAGGGTGAGGGAGGGAAGAGGGAGGATAGAGGGTGGAGGACAGTGCAGGGAGGCTTGGGTTTGAGGGGGATGAGGAAGCAGGTGAGGCGTGTGGAGGGGATGAGGATTCAGGATGATGGCTGTGGAGGGAGGGGATGAGGATTCCAGAGGCTGTGGAGGGAAGAGAGGATGCAGGGAGGCTATGGAGGAGTGGAGGATGCAGGGAGGCTGTGGAGAAAGAGGAGGGATGCAGGGAGGCTGTGGAGGAGGAGAGAGGATGCCAGGAGGCTGTGAAGGAGAGGAGGATGCAGGGAGGGCTGTGAAGGGAGAGGAGGATGCAGGGAGGCTGTGGAGGGAAGAGCGAGGATGCAGGGAGGCTGTGAGGGAGAGGAGGACGCCAGGGAGGCTGTGGAGGGAGAGGAGGATTGCAGGAGGCTGTGAGGGAGGAGAGGAGGATGCAGGGAGGCTGTGGAGGGAGAGAGAGGATGCAGGCGAGGCTGTGGAGGAGGACAGAGGAGAGGAGGATGCATGGAGACTCTTGTAGGGGAGGAGAGAAGGATATGCAGGGAGGCTGTGGAGGGAGAGGAGGATGCAGGGAGGCTGTGGAGGAGGAGAGGAGGATGCAGGAGGCTGTGAGTGGAGAAGAGATGCGAGTGTGGAGGGAGGGAGAGGAGGATGCAGGGAAGGCTGTGGAGGAGGAGAGGAGGATGCAGGAGGCTGTGGAGGGAGGAGAGGAGAGGGGAGGATGTGCAGGGGAGGCTGTTGGAGGGATGAGAGGAGGGATGCAGGGAGGCTTGGAGGGAGGAGAGGAGGATGCAGGGAGGCTGTGGAGGAGAGGACGATGCAGGGAGGCTGTGGAGGGAGAGAGGAGGATGCAGGGAGGCTGTGGAGGGAGGAGAGGAGGATGCATGGAGGCTGTGTAGGAGGAGAGAAGGATGCCAGGGAAGGCCTGTGGGAGGGAGAGGAGGATGCAGGGGGCTGAGGAGGATGAAGGAGACAGGAGGGAGGCTGTGAGGGAGGAGGAGGATGCAGGGAAGGCTGTGGAGGGAGGAGAGGAGGATGCAGGGCAGGCTTGGAGGGAGAGGAGGCTGCAGGGAGGCTGTGGGACGGAGAAGGAGATGCAGGGAGGCTGTGGGGGAGAGGAGATCAGGAGCTGTGGAGGGAGGAGAGGAGGATGCAGGAGGCTGTGGAGGGAGAGGAGGATGCAGGGAGGCTGCTGGAGGGAGGAGAGGGAGGATTTAGCATGGAGGCTGTGGAGGGAAGATGAGGAGGATGCAGGGAGGCTTGTGGAGGGAAGAGAGGAGGATGCAGGGAGGCTGTGGAGGCTGAGAGGAGGATGCAGGGAGGCTGATGGAGGGAAGAAGAGATGCAGGGAGGCTGTGGAGGGAGAGGGAGGATGCAGGGAGGCTGTGGAGGGAGGAGAGAGGATGCAGGGAGGCTGTGGACGGAGAGGAGGATGCAGGGACGCTGTGGAGAGGGACGAGGATGCAGGGAGCTGTGGAGGAGGAGAGGAAGGATGCATGGAGGCTGTGGTAGGGCGGATGAGGAAGGGATGCACGGAGGCTGTGGAGGGAAGAGGATGCAGGGAGGCTGTGGAGGGAGGAGAGGGATGCAGGGAGGCTGTGGAGGGGAGAGAGGATGCAGGCAGGCTGTGAGGGAGGAGAGGAGGATGCCAGGGACGGCTGTCGAGGGAGAGGAGGATGCAGGGAGGCTGTGGAGGGAGCGAGAGGAGATGCAGGAGGCTGTGGAGGAGAGTGAGGGATGCAGGGAGGCTGTGGAGAGGAGAGGAGGATGCAGGGAGGCTGTGGAGGGAGGAGAGGAGGATGCAGGGAGGCTGTGGAGGGAGAGGAGGATGCAGAGAAAATACAAATAAGTGATAGTGAAAAGGAAAGAACAAAGGTGTGAATAATTCATCCGCGGAAGAACAGATGAAAAGATTAAAATGAATTGAATAGTTGTTTGAGTTTAAGGAGATGAATACCAAGTTGGGCATGATAAATTAAATAGATGTTTATGCCCCTATGACTGCAAATGAATTAAATACTATGGAAAAACAAAGTGGTACGGCAAATAAAAACTTTTCAGAGACAGTGACATTGTGTCGGTGGAAACTTAAAAATGGTAGTGGTGATTATGCTGATTCATAACAAGTTTGGGTCTGTTAGGTTCTGAACAAATCCTAATAAGTCAAACAGATTACTAGAAAAAGCTCAAGCCAAGTTTACTCACCCACTGGGTTATACAGCTGCAAAGACAAGGTATGATTACACACTGGGTCATACAGCTGCAAAGACAAGGTATGATTACACACTGGGTCATACAGCTGCGAAGACAAGGTATGATTACACACTGGGTCATACAGCTGCAAAGACAAGGTATGATTACACAAGCACATGTATATATATCCTCCTAGTAGCCGGGGTCAACTCCTTACACATCTAGACAGCCAATACATCTCTGTTGCTAGGCAGGAACTTAATTGGTTCCTCTCACTGGTGTAGTCATAGCCCTAKCWGATGCTAGAGCCTTWYTGYGCGTGGAAGTGTATGTYTGTGAGATAGGACTGTAGTAGGAGAGTCATTGTGGTGGGCCCCTCAGGCACCCCTCCCAGAGGTTTCTTCTCACTTCATCTGTTGACTTGGCCTCGAGCCGAATTCCTCGCTAGTCCCTAGTTCCTCAGCTGGCCTGCCTTATCAGACTAACTGTTGCCCTTCAGCTGGCCTGCCTTATCAGAGACGAACTGTTGCCTTTCAGCTGGCCTGCCTTATCAGAGACCACTAAACTGTCTGCCCTTTCAGCTGGCCTGCCTTATCAGAGACTAACTGTGCCTGCCTTTCAGAGACTGGCCTGCTGCCTTATCAGAGACTAACTGTTGCCTTTCAGCTGGCCTGCCTATCAGAGGACTAACTGTTGCCTTTCCAAGCTGGCCTGCCTTATCAAGAGACTAACTGTTGCCTTTCAGCTGGCCTGCCTTATCAGAGACTAACTGTTGCCCTTCAGCTGGCCTGCCTTATCAGAGTACTAACTGTTGCCCTTCATCTGGCCTGCCTTATCAGAGCTAACTGTTGCCTTTCAGCTGGCCTGCCTTATTCAGAGCACTGTTGCCTTAGCTGGGCCTGCCTTATCAGAGACTAACTGTTGCCCTTCAGCTGGCCTGCCTTATCAGAGACTAACTGTTGCCCTTCATCTGGCCTGCCATACTATGCTCATGCTACAGACTAACTTGCTTGCTTCCTAACTTGTTACTGGCCTGCCTTATCAGAGACTAACTGTTGCCCTTCAAGCTGCCTGCCTTATCAGGAGACTAACTGTGCCTTTCAGCTGGCCTGCCTTATCAGAGACTAACTGTTGCCCTTTCAGCTGGCCCTGCCTTATCAGAGACTAAACTGTTGCCCTTCATCTGGCCTGCCTTATCAGAGACTATACTGGTTGCCCTGTCAGCTGGCCTGCCTTATCAGAGACTAACTGTTGCCTTTCAGCTGGCCTGCCTTATCAGAGACTAACTGTTGCCTTTCAGCTGCCTGCCTTATCAGAGACTAACTGTTGCCTTTCAGCTGGCCTGCCTTTATCAGAGGACTAACTGTTGCCCTTTCAGCTGGCCTGCGCTTATCAGAGACTAAACTGTTGCCTTCAGCTGGCCTGCCTATCAGAGGACTAACTGTTGCCCTTCATGGCCTGCCTTATCAGAGACTACTGTTTGCCTTTCAGCTGGCCTGCCTTATCAGGA
>NW_019943321.1:0-5018 GCF_002910315.2 Salvelinus sp. IW2-2015
AAGAGAGGATACCTACACTTAGAAAAGGGGTTAACACTGAATATTTAACTAGAAAGGGTTAACACTGATATTATTACACCTAGAAAGGGTTAACACTGATAGTTTACCTAGAAAGGGTTAACCTTGAAAGTATTAACTAGAAGGGTTAACAACTGATAGATTACACTAGAAAGGGTTAACACTGATAGTATTACACTAGAAGGGTAACAATGATACTATCACAACTGAATTTGTAAATTCATTTTATACAAATTCTGTCTTATTAGTTTTACCATACTCTTTTTTGGTAGTCTGTGACAGTAGGGCTCCTCTCCTCTCCTATCATCCTTCTCAATCTCATCTGATCCTCTCCTCTTTTATCCTCTCATCTCATCCTGATCGCTCTCCTCTCATCCTTCTCCTTCTCTCTTCTCTCTCCTCTCCGTTCCTCTTCTTTCGCTCTCTTCTCTTCTCCTTCCTGCTCCTCTATTCTCCTCCTCTCTTCTCTTCTCCTCCCCTCTCCTCTTCTCTCCTCTTCTCCTCTCTTCTCTTCTCCTCCGTCTCCACTCTGCTCCTCTTCTCTCTCTTCTCTTCTCATCCCCTCTCCTCTTCTCTTATTTTCTTCTCCCTCTCTTCTCTTCTCCTTCCCTCTCCTCTATCTCTCTCGTTCTCTTCTTCTCCTTCTCCTCCCTCTCCACTTCTCTTTCTCTTCTCCTCTCTTCTCTTCTCCTCCCCTCTTCTTCTCTCCTCTTCTCCTCTCTTCTCTTCTCCTCCCTCCTCTTCTTGTCGTCTTCTCCTCTCTTCTCCTCCCTCTCCACTTCTTCTCTCCCCTCTCCTCTCATCCTTCACCTCTCCCCTGTAACCTTTCCTCGTATTTCTATAAGCTGAGAATGTTTTCAGAGCCAACTTTACTTTGGTAAACAGATAGGCATTACGCTAAAAAGTAATAGAAATCAACCAGTCTAGATATATTACGCCAAAGAGCAAGCCAGTTCAGACATGATCAGTATGGGGTTTCCTCCCTGTTTCAAATTAAAAAGTAAATTTGTGTCCTCTTCAAGCTCTTTTTGAATCTATTCGTGAAACGTCTGCTGAACTCAATCTTCTCATGTTCTCTCTCTCTCTCTCCTAGTCTCTCTCTTCTCTTCTCTCTCTCCCTCTTCCTCATCCTCTCTCTCTCTCCCTCTCTCTCTCTCTCTCTCTCTCATCTCCTCTCTCTCTCTCGTCTCTCTCTGCTCTCTCTCTCTCTCTCTCTCTCTCTCTCTCTCTCTCTCTCTCTCTTCTCTCTCCTGTCTCTTTCTCTTCTGTCTCTATCTCTGTCTCTGCTCTGTCTCTTCTCTGTCTCTCTCCTCTCTCTCTCTTCATCTCTCCTCTCTCTCTCTCTCTCTCTCTGTCTCTTCTCTCTGTCCTCTTTTCTCTCTTCTCTGGTCCTCTCTGTCCTCTGTCTCTCTCTCTGTCTCTCTCTCTCTCTCCTCTTCTCATCTCTCTCTCATCTCACACAGCTCGCAGGCTGATTAACTAAAACACAGAACTTTTGTTTTCTGGATGTTTTGAGAAGGTCCTGAGACGTTGATATATGCTTCCTCTGGGCGCTCGACAAAAATAAAAATGATGTGGAAACGAGTTGCCCAGCGGTGGGTTTGAAACTAGTGATGTGATTCAGAAAGTCCAGAAAATGTCTGCTCTACCCCCGCTGTAAGGGTGTCACATACTCTCTGACCGAAGTCCGTGGACGCTTCTGTGACGCAAAAGTCCTTGACGCTTCTGAACCCGCGAAAGCGGTACCCGCTCTGAGACCCGAAGCCTGTCGCTCTGACCCGGCGTGAGCGCTCTGGACCCGAGGGCCCCTGCGCTTCTGACCCGAGCCCTTGACCACCGCTCTGGACCGCCGAAGCCCTGACGCTCTGTACCGCGACGCGGTGTCGCTTCTGGACCCGAGAAGCCTGACAGCGATTCTGACCCGAATGCGGTGTCGCTCTGACTACCCGAGCCTGACGCCTTCACTGAGGAGGACCGCGAAGCGTGACGCTCTGGGACCCGAAGCCTGAACTGCTCCTCTGACACCCGAAGGCCTGACGCTCCTGACGCCGAGTCCTGACGCCCTTCTGGACCCGAGCGTGTCGCTCTGAACCGCCCGAAGCCTGTCGCTCTGACCCCGAAGGCCTGTCGCTCTGACCCGAAAGCCTTGCCGCTTCCTGAGACTCCCGAAGCTGTGATAAACGCTCTGGGGACCGAAGCGTGACGGCTCTGACCCGAAGCGGTCTGCTCTGACCCGCGAAGCCAGTGACGCTCTGGGAGACCCCGAAAGCGGTGAAACCGCTGGCTGACCTCCGGCGTGACGCTTCTGGGACCCGAGCGTGACGCTCTGACCCGAAGCCGCTGACGCTCTGAACCCGGCAATGCAGTTCACAGCGCTCTAAAAGTCATGAGAATACGTCAACGTAATACTTGATGGAACCATTGGTGTTTTAATTTATTTTTCGTTTTTAAGTCTTTCCGCCAAACCCTAGAACCTATTAACCTTAACGCCACTCAAAATAATTCTAAAATTAACAGGTCTTCAAATTTTTTGGTGTTTGGTGTCCTCCCATTTTGGGAATTCTCTATTCTCTTGGTTGTTGAGCGGTTGTTTTATAGGATAGCGCAAGATCCTAATTGGTATGTTAGGGTTTTTATGTTTCTTTTTGATGGCATAGAGGGCCTTCTTGCTTTTCTCTTCAGATCGTTCAACCCAGCTTTGGTGGAAGTTACTGTGGCAACTTGATGTTTTTAGGCCGAGAGTATGTGTCGTTTTTTTTTGTGTGCTGTTAGGGCAGGTCGGTGGGGTCTGATGGAATTTGTATTTGTGGTCCTTGGCGAGACTTGGACTCTGCTCTCCTCGTCTCTTCTTCTCTCCTCCGTCTTCTCTCTTCTCTTCTCCTCTCCTCTCTCCTCTCTCTCTCCTCTCCTCTCTCTCTCCCTCTCTCTCGTCTCTCTCCATCTCTCTCTCTTCTCTCTCTCTCTCTCCCCCGTACCCCCTCTCCAACCCTCTCTCTTTCCCCCCTAATCCCTGCTCTCTATCCTCTCTCTAATCCACCCCCCTCCCCTCTCTCCCCCCCTATCCCTCTCTCTCTCTCTCCCCCGTCTATCCCCCCTATCCCTCTCTCCCTACCCTCTCCCTCTCTCTCTCCCCTCTCATCCTCTCTCGTTGGTGTAAACTCTGTTGGGGGCCTGCCTTGGTTCTCCAGCGTGGAGTTGTTGTGTTGTTTAACAGCTGTCTGAGACGGATGACTCTGACGAAGATGGATGGCGCTCTGCTAGGAGAAGGAGGTTGTCTCTAACACTACACAACACATCATTCACAACACACACAACACACACAACACACCACGACACACACACATACACACAACACGACCCACAGTCGGGACACACACACACCAACACACACATTAAGGAACACACACCAAACACACAAACAGACACACACACACACACACTAATCACCAAACACACACACACACGCAACGCACAACACACAACACGACACCAACACACGCAACACACGCATGCAATCCAACACACACAAAGACACAAGCACACACTTTCTTTAAATGTCTCACACCTACTCTTTCACACTCTTCCTCTCTCACACACACTGTCCTGAGTGCTGAGGGTGTGTATTGAGTTCTGATATGCAAAGTGAGCTGAGTGAGTTTCTGCACCTCTAGCTGTATTTGGTCACAGACATGTATTAGGCTTCCCAGACGACTACTGATCCCTGTGCTACTACTACTAATACTACTACTACTACTAATAATGGTACTACCAATAATACTACTACTAGTACTGTTACTACGAAAAACACTACTACTAATACTGTTACTACTAATACTACTACTACTAATACTGTTACTGCTAATACTATGACTACTAATAATAATAKTACTAATACTAATACCGCTAATAATGGTACTACTAATATTAACACTAATAATACTGTTACTGCTAATAATACTACTACTAATAATACTACTACTGGTAATGTTACTACGGATACTACTACTGATACTAATACTACTACTACTAATAATAATACTACTACTACTATTACTGCTACAACTACTACTACTACTGCTACTACTACTACTACGACTACTACTACAACTACTAATACTACTACTGCTACTACTAATACTACTACTAATGCTACTAATAATGATACTTCTACTACTACTACTACTACTACTACTGCTACTACTACTACTACTACTACTACTACTACTACTACTAATACTACTGCTACTACTACCACTACTGCTACTAACTGCTGCTACTACTACTACTACTGCTACTACTGCTACTACTACTACTAATACTACTACTACTACGTCTAATACTACTACTACTACTAATACTACTACTACTACGTCTAATACTACTACTACTACTAATTCTAATACTACTACTAATAATGCTACTGATACTACTACTACTGCTACTACTAATAGTACACGTCCCACTACTACTACTGCTTCTAATACTACTACGAATACTACTACTACTGCTACTAATACTACTGCTACTACTACCACTACTGTTACTACTACTGCTACTACTTTTAATACTACAACTAATACTACTACCACTACTACTACTACTTATAATAATACTACTACTACTACTAATACTAATACTGTTACTGCTAATAATACTAGTATTATGTTGATTGGTTGTTGGGTGATGTGTTTGTAGGTTGTTGGGTGATGTGTTGATTGGTTGTTGGGTGATGTGTTGATTGGTTGTTGGGTGATGTGTTGATCAGTTGTTGGGTGATGTGTTGATAGGTTGTCGAGGTGATGTGTTGATCGGTTGTTGGGTGATGTATTGATCGGTTGTTGGGTGATGTGTTGATAGGTTGTTGGGTGATGTGTTTGTAGGTTGTCGGGTGATGTGTTGATATGTTGTTGGGTGATGTGTTTGTAGGTTGTCGGGTGATGTGTTGATCGGTTGTTGGGTGATGTGTTGATAGGTTGTCGGGTGATGTGTTGATTGGTTGT